>NC_060121.1:942225589-942528922 GCF_021461395.2 Schistocerca americana | reverse complement strand
GATCTATGCACCCAAATTGCGTGAAAATGTAATCACATGTCAGTTCTAGTATAATATATTTGTCCAATGAATACCCGTTTATCAACTGCATTTCTTCTTGGTGTAGCAATTTTAATGGCCATTAGTGTACATAATCATACTTTGGCGTAGACCATGTTGGCGGGCCACCTGCCTGAAGCTTGTACTAGTGTTCGTCTCAATATTCCGTAGACATCGCGCTTGTTCCCGACACGAATACCGGACCATTCTGCTGTTTCCACACCAGGCCGACACACGGCACTTGGTCTGATGAACTGTCACTTGTCAGCGCCATTTACCGTGACAGCGCTGCATTTCCGGGCACATGTTCATAGGACCCTTTTTTCCTCCATTTCCAGTCAGGAATCCGTCCCTGCAGTTTGTCGATTGTATTAATGTCGACCCAATATTTCAACTGCGGTAGTAGTCGTAGCCTTAAATAATACGTGATGTGAATAAATGTTTTACGGGTTCTTGCCAAGTCAGATTTGTATTCAGTCCCAACCTTTCGGCGACTTCCTCCGTCGTCATCTTCAGGATATTTCAACAAGCCGTTAGTTACTTTGTTGGCTGGATTATGTCAAGGAGATGTCACGAAGTAATGGATTTACATATGCTATCAAAGATCACGTCTATGTCTATCACTAAAAACCCTGGCAGCGTAGGTGATTTCTATGGATGGTGGATAACCGTTGAATTGTATGTCGCCTTTCAGCATCAAGCGTCTGTTTTCACGCTCTATGGATGTAGTCGTTTCCCGCTTATAACTGTTGTTGCATACTCTGATCTAACGGCTTCTTTGATGACAGAAAGGCAGTAAGTACATACTAAAATATAATAAAATAATGGAATAGATGATAATAAAATGTTGAAATGCGTGGCTTTTTAAAATGTATTGAATTAATGAGATTAATTTTTCGGCATGAATGACAAGCACAATAAGCTGAGCTATGCCTGGAAATAAGTTCGTATTCGTTCATATTATTTTGCAGGGCGAAGTAGTTTCTTTTTCTGCTGTAGATTTGTGCTTACCATTCTTTATAATGCTACGTTTGGTTGCCGTGTTCACCTTTAAAGTCTTGACCGTGTTCCCATTAAGCTTATCGGATCCTCGTAATTTTCCGAAGTACACAGGTGGGCTTCAGTTCTTGTAATTATCGTACTATTTGAAATAACAACTCACACGACCTTTCTGTTAATAAAACAATACTATATTTTTCTAAACGGTGCACATATGGAATACATGCACTCCGTCTTCAGGCCACAAGTGGCCCATCGGGACCATCCGACCGCCGTGTCATCCTTAACTGAGGATGCGGACAGGAGGGGCGTGTGGTCAGCACACCGCTCTCCCGGTCGTTATGATGGTTTTCTATATGGAATACATACTCCTCACTTATTCATAGCGACCCCAAAATGGCGGTCTGCAATTACTCGCTTAAAATGGCGTGCTTCTCACTCGTTCACTAGCTGAGCGCGAATCCTCCCTTCCTCATACTGGTACAATAAAATCTCTGTTTTTTTAACAACTGAAAATCAAAAATACCTGACGGTAGGCATAGGCTCTATGGTGGGCTACGGCGTCATCTTTTCTCTTTCCCTTTAAAGAAGACGAAAACATAAAAGAAATGCAAAAGGTTTATCACAGTACATCGGATGATATCTCCGTTTCGACATACACAATCGTATGTTTGTTCATACGGTGGTGTTTGGCAACAACAGATTTGTCGAAATCGGATTATTTAATGTGGGACGTTGGTGCTCTGTGCATGTTCTGAAATCGTTCGTAATAATTGATCAGTGTAGCTGTTACCGGTATTTTATGAATGAAACTACATGTACTGCCAACATAATACTGCTTCCCAACACAACAGCTCGGTGTTCCAGGAATTTATAAAAAACCTTCAGCTGCGTCGGTCAGTCAATACAAAGGATTTCAAAACGCTGCACAAAACATCGATTCCACATTAAATATCGTGACTCGGGGAAATCTAGTGTTGCCGAACGGTCCCTTGTGCCGTGAAATTGCAATTCGCGGCAAGTTTTTCTGCGAACCCTGCCGAGCCGCCCCCGTCAGTGCTGCTATCGTTCTGGTGCTGGGCTAGGGGGCGCAGAATGCGGGGTTTGTGGCGCAGCTGGTGCCATTTGGAGCGTCGATGGGGAGGCGCGAGAGGGAGTAGGAGAATGTCGCCTGCTGCGCTATCAGTGTGGACACATCTCCCGGAAGCGACTGCCGTGACCACGAGGCAGTGGTCAGCAAGAGTCGCGGCCGAGATTGCTGGGACGGGCTAGAGAGCCTGTATAGGGAGAGAGTGGCCAACCGGACGATACGACGGCCATTTTTTTGCCAAATTGCGGGCGGGACTTTTGAATGGCCAGTAGTGGAGTAGTGGAGTACACATTCACTGAATCAAAAGCACAAGACAATATGGCGAAATTATTCGTTAAATGCCTTTGTTTATAAGAATAATATGTTATAATAATTTTCACACAGCCAATTTACGGGTCTGTTTTCAAATTTAACTATGTATATTGCAAATTGTTTTGTTGTTGTTGTGGTCTTCAGTCCTGAGACTGGTTTGATGCAGCTCTCCATGCTACTCTATCCTGTGCAAGCTTCTTCATCTCCCAGTACCTACTGCAACCTACATCCTTCTGAATCTGCTTAGTGTATTCATCTCTTGGTCTCCCCCTATGATTTTTACCCTCCACGCTGCCCTCCAATACTAAATTGGTGATCCCTTGATGCCTCAGAACATGTCCTACCAACCGATCCCTTCTTCTGGTCAAGTTGTGCCACAAACTTCTCTTCTCCCCAATCCTAGTCAATACTTCATCATTAGTTATGTGATCTACCCATCTAATCTTCAGCATTCTTCTGTAGCACCACATTTCAAAAGCTTCTATTCTCTTCTTGTCCAAACTATTTACCGTCTATGTCTCACTTCCATACATGGCTACACTCCATACAAATACTTTCAGAAATAACTTCCTGACACTTAAATCTATACTCGATGTTAACAAATTTCTCTTCTTCAGAAACGCTTTCCTTGCCATTGCCAGTCTACATTTTATATCCTCTCTACTTCGTCCATCATCAGTTATTTTGCTCCCCAAATAGCAAAACTCCTTTACTACTTTAAGTGTCTCATTTCCTAATCTAATACCCTCAGCATCACCCGACTTAACTCGACTACATTCCATTATCCTCGTTTTGTTTTTGTTGATGTTCATCTTACATCCTCCCTTCAAGACACCATCCATTCCGTTCAACTGCTCTTCCAAGTCCTTTGCTGTCTCTGACAGAATTACAATGTCATCGGCGAACCTCAAAGTTTTTATTTCTTCTCAATGGATTTTAATACCTACTCCAAATTTTTCTTTTGTTTCCTTTACTGCTTGCTCAATATAGAGATTGAATAACATCGGGGAGAGGCTACAACCCTGTCTTACTCCCTTCCCAACCTATGCTTCCCTTTCATGTCCCTCAACTCTTATAACTGCCATCTGGTTTCTGTACAAGTTGTAAATAGCCTTTCGCTCCCTGTATTTTACCCCTGCCACCTTTAGAATTTGAAAGAGAGTATTCCAGTCAACATTGTCAAAAGCTTTCTCTAAGTCTACAAATGCTAGAAATGTAAGTTTGCCTTTCCTTAATCTTTCTTCTAAGATAAGTCGTAAGGTCAGTATTGCCTCACGTGTTCCAGTATTTCTACGGAATCCAAACTGATCTTCCCCGAGGTCGGCTTCTACTAGTTTTTCCATTCGTCTGTAAAGAATTCGTGTTAGTACTTTGCAGCTGTGGCTTATTAAACTGATGGTTCGGTAATTTTCACATCTGTCAACACCTGATTTCTTTGGGATTGGAATTATTATATTCTTCTCGAAGTCTGAGGGTATTTCGCCTGTTTCGTACATCTTGCTCACCAGATGGTAGAGTTTTGTCAGGACTGGCTCTCCCAAGGCCGTCAGTAGTTCCAATGGAATTTTGTCTACTCCGGGGGCCTTGTTTCGACTCAGGTCCTTCAGTGCTCTGTCAAACTCTTCACGCAGTATCGTATCTCCCATTTCATCTTCATCTACATCCTCTTCCATTTCCATAATATTGTCCTCAAGTGCATCGCCCTTGTATAGACCCTCTATATACTCCTTCCACCTTTCTGCTTTTTTTTTATATGTAGTAAAAAGCAAAAACGACTTACTTCGCATAGGTAAGAGTACTTGGTTGGTTTCCACAAGGCTCCTGTTTGGTTTATGTCAGCCCTGTTGACTGCGACTGCCCATTGCTTTCGTCTTTCTTCATTGAATTGAAATGCTAACATGCGAAATCCACCTTCACCTCTATTGGAACAACCAAATGCAGCACAACCTGGCATCGTTTACGAACGACTGCAGAACGAATTACAGATGTCAATAACAATACTGTACAATTACTAACGTGTTTACTTCAAACATGTAGGCATCACAAAACGCTTCATTATTTCAACTCGTATTTAAGATCGCAAACGCTAATTACGTACTAAAAGCGATATACAACTAAATCGAACATGCATGCACAACGCATAACAAGTCTCTCAATAATTCAAATATCTTTTAATCGTTTCCAAAAGTCCTCTGAACTTCAAGTCTAAAGCACGGCGAACATAGGAAGCGCTAGAGACGTTTGGCGCCATTTTTCTGCCGAAGCTAATCAACCAATCACGGGCGACTTCACCTATGCCCACTCTCTCTGTATACAGGTTGTCTTGGACGGGGTACCCTTGGAGCTGCGAACAGCGGAGCGCGAGATCCGGCGACTAGCACACGTGCACCGCAGACGGCCGTGCTACCTGCGGCCGACGAATCGAATCAAGATAGTATACTCAGCACTAGGCAATACGATATTTTAAATACGACAGTACGCCTTCTTAGGCACTGTATAACATTAAAACACTCGATAATGGCAACTTAAAGCCGAAATCGTGATGGTGTAAATGTAACACTGCAAATAGATAAAACAGTCTAATGGCGGTAATGACTTTAAAGAAATATATCATGACGGTGGCTCCCCATCATGAAAAAATTAGAAAAAAGATACGCGACATTAGTTTCTGACTGACCTTGTATAAACTATACAGGGTGTTACAAAAAGGCACGGCCAAACTTTCAGGAAACATTCCTCACACACAAAGAAAGAAAATATGTTATGTGGACATGTGTCCGGAAACGCTTACTTTCCATGTCAGATCTCATTTTATTATTTCTCTTCAAATCATATTAATCATGGAATGGAAACACACAGCAACAGAACGTACCAGCGTGACTTCAAACACTTTGTTACAGGAAATGTTCAAAATGTCCTCCGTTAGCGAGGATACATGCATCCACCCTCAGTCGCATGGAATCCCTGATGCGCTGATGCAGACCTTGGGAATGGCGTATTGTATCACAGCCGTCCACAATACGAGCACGAAGAGTCTCTACGTTTGGTACCGGGGCTGCGTAGACAAGAGCTTTCAAATGCCCCCATAAATGAAAGTCAAACGGGGTGAGGTCAGGAGAGCGTGGACGCCATGGAATTGGTCCGCCTCTACCAATCCATCGGTCACCGAGTCTGTTGTTCAGAAGCGTTCGAACACTTCGACTGAAATGTGCAGGAGCTCCATCGTGCATGAACCACATGTTGTGTCGTACTTGTAAAGGCACATGTTCTAACAGCACAGGTAGAGTATCCCGTATGAAATCATGATAGCGTGCCCCGTTGAGCGTAGGTGGAAGAACATACTGACGAAACAAAAATGAGCTCTAACATGGAAATTAAGCGTTTCCGGACACATGTCCACATAACATCTTTTCTTTATTTGTGTGTGAGGAATGTTTCCTGAAAGTTTGGCCGTACCTTTTTGTAACACCCTGTATATATACTAAGATGGTATCTGTTCTTTCGGGCCGGCCGCGGTGGCTGTGCGGTTCTAGGCGCTCCAGTCCGGAGCCGCGCTGCTGCTACGGTCGCAGGTTCGAATCCTGCGTCGGGCACGGGTGTGTGTGATGTCCTTAGGTTAGTTAGGTTTAATAAGTTCTAAGTTCTAGGGGACTGATGACCACAGCAGTAGAGTCCCATAGTGCTCAGAGCCATTTGAACCATTTTTTGTTCTTTCGGACATGTCCGAAAGAATAGATACCATCTTAGTAAATATATAGTTAAGGCTCACCGGCCACTTGACCATCTTCTTCTTCTGTGCGAATGCACAAACAGTGCCCGAACTATTACGGGAATCGGCAACGCGCCGCGAGTAATGAGTATAACGGGCGGGGCCACTGCGAATGTAGTGCGGGACAATAGTTGAGAATGTGGATTTCGCGGGAGGCGTACCAGAGATAAATCCCTGCAGTCGCGCTATCCTCTGTGTCCTCGGTGGCTCAGATGGATAGAGCGTCTGCCATGTAAGCAGGAGATCCCGGGTTCGAGTCCCGGTCGGGGCACACTTTTTCATCTGTCCTTGTACAAACTGTTGATAGTAGTGAACACAAAGAACACAAAGTAGCACAAAGAAGATGAAGCAATAATTCTTCCCTCGCCGCATCCGTGAACGAAACGGGAAGAAACGTTAATAAATAGTTAATAACAGTTACGATCTGGGGAGGACTTAACGCTCTGGTGTAGATGCAGATCACAGCATTGGCGGCGAAGAATCTGAAAATGCTACTACTATTATTTGAAAAATTGCTCATGTATAGCGATAGCACTAGTGTTGCTTCCTTTGAATCTTCGCCGTTCATGACAAAGTACCTAGTACCTAACAGCAAGGACCGAGCGAGGTGGCGCAGTGGTTAGACACTGGACTCGCATTCGGGAGGACGACGGTTCCATCCCGCGTCCGGCCATTCTGATTTAGGTTTTCCGTGATTTCCCTAAATCACTCCAGGCAAATGCCGGGATGGTTGCTCTGAAAGGGCACGGCCGACTTCCTTCCCCATCCTTCCCTAATCTGATGAGACCGATGACCTCGCTGTCTGGTCTCCTTCCCCAAACAACCCAACCCCTATCAGCAAAAAATTGATCCAGCCCATTCCACTGTTGAGAAAATATTTCATGTAATCGTGTGTTCGTTGTGAGCTGATTCGGAAACCTGGTTAAACCGAATCTACCTGTTGCCTGCGTTTCGATGTGCCGTGTGCGTAATGCCAATGCGAAACGTACAGTTATTTCTTTTCTGAGAGATGCGGACGTGAAGGAACGAGGAAGCTGCCTCGCGCTGTACCTCCCCGCTCCCCGGACCGTTTCGACACGATTGCGAGATACCTCTCCCCTCACGCCAGACCCGCACAAAGCCAGCCACACGGCCGGCGCCTCCCCGGCCGCGTTTCACGTAATTGCTGTCCTTCGTAATTAAAACTTCTGCCGACTCCTGGCGCCCCGCGCTCTGAAGCTCTCCCAAACATGCCCCCCCTCGCCGGCCGGAGTGGCCGTGCGGTTCTAGGCGCTGCAGTCTGGAACCGAGCGACCGCTACGGTCGCAGGTTCGAATCCTGCCTCGGGCATGGATGTGTGTTATGTCCTTAGGTTAGTTAGGTTTAATTAGTTCTAAGTTCTAGGCGACTGATGACCTCAGACGTTAAGTCGCATAGTGCTCAGAGCCATTTGAACCATTTTTTGAACCCCCCCCCCCCCCCCCCCCACTCACACACAAAGCTCCTGTTGCAGTCAAGGAGGTTAGAATATGGGGGGGCGCCCTTACGCCGAAAGAGTGAAGCATGTTTCCGCCATACTGGTTAGTCTAAGTGTAGTGTTCGTATTGAAGTGCTGCTCTTCGATATCACAACAGGAATAAAACGTTCGGCTGTTTTGCCGCGATGTACACTATGCCGCATGAGTAAGAACAGGTGTTAACAATTTTTAACGCTTTCCCAAGTGTCTGATGATGAGTACTCATCCACGCATCAACGCATTACATCTACATCTACATCTACATGATTACTCTGCAATTCACATTTAAGTGCTTGGCAGACGGTTCATCGAACCACAATCATACTATCTCTCTACCATTCCACTCCCGAACAGCGCGCGGGAAAAACCAACACCTAAACCTTTCTGTTCGAGCTCTGATTTCTCTTATTTTATTTTGATGACCATTCCTACCTATGTAGGTTGGGCTCAACAAAATATTTTCGCATTCGGAAGAGAGAGTTGGTGACTGAATTTCGTAAATAGATCTCGCCGCGACGAAAAACGTCTTTGCTTTAATGACTTCCATCCCAACTCGCGTATCATATCTGCCACACTCTCTCCCCTATTACGTGATAATACAAAACGAGCTGCCCTTTTTTGCACCCTTTCGATGTCCTCCGTCAATCCCACCTGGTAAGGATCCCACACCGCGCAGCAACATTCTAAAAGAGGACGAACGAGTGTAGTGTAAGCTGTCTCTTTAATGGACTTGATGCATCTTCTAAGTGTCCTGCCAATGAAACGCAACCTTTGGCTCGCCTCCCCCAAAATATTATCTATGTATTCTTTCCAACTGAAGTTGTTCGTAATTTTAACACCCAGGTACTTAGTTTAGTTGACAGCCTTGAGAACTGTACTATTTATCGAGTAATCGAATTCCAACGGATTTTTTTTCGAACTCATGTGGATCACCTCACACTTTTCGTTATTTAGCGTCAACTGCCACCTGCCACACCATACAGCAATCTTTCCTAAATCGCTTTGCAACTGATACTGGTCTTCGGATGGCCTTACTAGACAGTAAATTACAGCATCATCTGCAAACAACCTAAGAGAACTGCTCAGATTGTCACTCAGGTCATTTATATAGATCAGGAACAGCAGAGGTCCCAGGACGCTTCCCTGGGGAACACCTGATATCACTTCAGTTTTACTCGATGATTTGCCGTCTATTACTACGAACTGCGACCTTCCTGACAGGAAATCACGAACCCAGTCGCACAACTGAGGAGATACCCCATAGGCCCGCAGCTTGATTAGAAGTCGCTTGTGAGGAACGGTGTCAAAAGCATTAGTGTTAAGACATATGTTTAACGGAGATACAGACTCGTACTGGCTAAGATGGCGGACGGGCTTCAAATGTCATTGTGCTCGGCATACATAACGCGTCGTCTGTGCTCAGCATATATAACGCCATCTCCCTTTTATTCTAAGCTCCTTGCTTGCAGTCTGCATCCACGTAACACGTACATTCTGTATATCTATCTTTTTTAGCCTTTCCTATTCTACTCGTAGACGATATGCAGCAAGAACACAGAAACCACCTCTTTCCGCCGTTGTACGGGCGCGAATGTCTCAAATTTTAGCGTCCTGATCATCGTGCAAGATGTACTGCGTCGCCTAACTCAGTCTTCCAACGTACAAACTCAGAATCCTCCGAGCCGGCCTTTCCGTTATGCACGACTCGACATCCCCTCCCACCGGAGCCTGTTGAGCGATACTCTGAGGCTCGCGCATCAATTATACAAATTCGAAACGAATTCCGCATCTATGTATTAATTAATATTACTTTGATACGTTAATCCAATTTGGCTGGGTTGCCAGATTCACTTATAATGCACAAGCATTCTTCCAATGAATCTCTGTTTAAAAAATTCAAACGCCTTTTTCTAGCTGTTGTATAATTTTTATTTACGTTACACATGCATCTCGCCTTTGATCTGCAATGGACTTAATTTGGAAATATACAGTTTTCGTTTAACATGTGATACTTACAGATTCGAAACAGTTCACACCATAATTTTTGCGTCGAGGAAATGTCACATATTTGCCCCTGAAACGTAAATAAATACGACTTTGCAGCAAGTAAAAGACATCTTAACTTGTAAAATGAATACGTTCTACGGAAAAAAACGCACCACAAAAGAGCGCAAATTGGTCACAAATTCTCTGTGTGTCCATCTTTTCGGAGATGGTTGTGGAACTCGGCAGTTCAGTACAGAATGTCAAATCAAAGACCTTTCAACAGTCTCATTTCCAAACTGTTATTTAATTTGGCTACCAGTTCGAACAGTCGGGATATGATGCTTGAAGCGATCGCTGTATCAACCAAAAAAAATACGGATACCAGTCTGACCCCTATTTTGGAGCCAGCCGTTGTGGCCGAGCGGTTCTAGGCGCTTCAGTCTGGAACCGCGCTGCTGCTATGGTCGCAGGTTCGAATCCTGCCTCGGGCATGGCTGTGTTTGATGTCCTTAGGTGTCAGTTGTTCTAAGTATAGGGGACTGATGACGCCAGATGTTAAGTCCCATTGTGCTCAGAGCCATTTGAACCCTATTTTGGAATCTTTCTACACGTCAGTCAGGGGCCTGAAGATGGCGTAGAAAATCGCCGAAACTGGTAGCCAAATAAAACAACAGTTTGGAAATTAGATGGCTGAAAGGTGTTTTATTTGACATTCTGGTCACAAATTGGTATTCATACAGGTATTGGCAGAAAACGCGAAACTGTAAACTTTGGCGGCCAATAGATAAATGTGTGACGCTGAAATGCAATTTCACCACGCAGCTGGTAAGTATAGAAAACACGGGACATGACGATGCGACGACATAAAATCTGTGCGAATTTCATACCGTGTACTCCCAAGGGAACCTCCCCATCGCACCCCCCTCAGATTTAGTTATTAAGTTGGCACAGGGATAGGCCATGAAAAACTGAACACAGATCAATCGAGAAAACAGGAAGAAATTGTATGGAACTGTGAAAAAATAAGCAAAATATACAAACTGAGTAGTCCGTGTGCAAGATAAGCCACATCAAGGTACGTGTACACTGAGGAGCACTGTGGTCCCGTGGTTACCGTGAGCAGCTACGGAACGGAAGGTCCCTGGTTCAATCCTCCCTCGAGTGAAAAGTTTTTTTTTTTATTTTCAGACAATTATCAAATTTCATCAACTTCGCTCTCCAAAATTCCAGGACATGTTCAGATTTGCTTGGACACATGCAGGACTTGATGGTCTACACACGGAAAAACTTGAAAACGTTAAAAACGTATGTTTTACAGAGCACAGGGAAAACTGTGCGACTGTGAAACTGTTGCATACATTTGTTGCAGTTTATGTCACAAACTCTTATGTTTTCATCACTTTTTTGGGAGTGATTATCACATCCACAAGAAAACCTAAAACGGGCAAGGTAGAAGAATCTTTTTACCCATTCGCCAAGTGTGCAAGTTAGGTGGGTCGACAACATGTTCCTGTAATGTGACGCACATGCCGTCACCAGTGTCGTATAGAATATTTCAGACGTGTTTTCCTGTGGAGGAATCGGTTGACCTATGAATTTGCGATCAAATGTTTTCGGTTCCTATTGGAGAGGCACGTCCTTTCGTCTACTAATCGCACGGTTTTGCGGTGCGGTCGCAAAACACAGACACTAAACTTATTACAGTGAGCAGATACGTCAATGAATGAACGGTCAGATCGTAACTTTGAGAAAATAATGTAAGTAAAATTTAGTCGAGGGAGGACTCGAACCAAGGACCTCTCGTTCCGCAGTTACTCACTCTAACCACGGGACCACGGCGCTCTGCAGCTTACATAGTCCTTGATGTTGCATATCTTACACTTGGACTACTCAGTTTGTATATTTTGCTTATTTTTTCATAGTTCCACACAACTTCTTCCTGTTTTCTCGATTGATCTGTGTTCAGTTTTTCAAGGCCTATCCACTGTGTCAATTTATAACTAAATCTCAGTGGGGTGCGATGGGGAGGTTCCCTTGTCAGCAACTATACCTCGCAGTCAAGCACGTGTACAGCATCCGCAGAGGTCAGCACTTTAAGAGAGGATATGTAGTCGGGCGCAAAGTAGACGGTTGGAGTAATCGGCGAATCGCTCGACATTTAAATAGGTGGCAGTGGGTGAACCATGGCCGAACAGAGCGTTAGGAAGGAAGCGGTCAACCTAAAGAGATGACGAACGAGAGGGCCGAGCAATCGTCAGATAGGCACTCGGAGCCCCGGAGTTTTCATTATCATCGATTCGACGTGCAACTGGTGCTGCAGGGACTACGAGGACCAACTACCATTGACCTCTGTATACCAACTAGCCTGTTTGCAGTGGCGTCGGGCACATTCGGCCTCGAATCTCACTCACTGGAGTAGAATTGTCTTTAGTAATGAGTCCCACTTCGAACTGAACCCCGATGACCAGGGAAGACGTGTCTCGAGGTGGAGGGTGTCAACCTGGCTGTCACCCGCCACAAGGCCAAACAACCGGGAGTGGTGTTCTGGTGAGCCACTTCATTTCATAGCAGGGCCTCGTTGGTTCTCATTCGTGGCACCCTAACAACACAGCTTACATTGAAGGAAAATAACGCCCGCCTGCACACGGCCTGTCTTCGTGTTTGCCAAACCCCACCTTCGTCAGCAAGATCGCCGGATCTTTCTCCAATTAAGAAAGTTTAGAGCATTAGGGGCACGACCCTTCAGTCAGCGGTATTTTGACGATCTAACGCACCAGTTGGACAGAATTTGGGACGATATCTCTCAGGAGGACATCCAACAACTCAACCACTCAATCCCAAGCCGAATAACTGCTTGCATAAGGGCCAAATAAATCACCCATTTTTAAAAAAAATTGTCCGTACATTTACGTCAACCATAACCATCATCCCACAAACATGGAACAAGAAATGAAAATAATGAGAATAAGCAACCATGACAAACATCTTATACAAACGCGAGAAAACTTTCACATCCAGAAAGACATAGTAGAAAACAAAGATGTGATAAATGAACAAACACACATCAGCACAGGCTCCCTACTACACTTAATAAAGGAAATGATAACATAAAACAAAAAGACTCTTCCCCCTTCACCATGTGGACACACACACACACACACACACACACACACACACACACACAACACACACACACGCACAAGCAGACCCCACAATATATATATAACACACACACCACAAAAAATTTATATTACACCAAAACACACACACACACACACACACACACACACACACACACACAAATGCATACACGAACAGATCACAGATACTTCAATAATTACACTCGAAGTTTGGCAAAAACATTTGACAGTCGACAACGGAAACCAAAACATTGCATTGAAACAAGCGTTCAGTTCACAGTGCTGTGGAATGTGGGAAAAAATCGCAAATTGGCATTCATAAGAAGAAGAACAACGCCAAAAATGCAACAGGAGGGTAATATGTAAGAAATTGTCCACGCAACCTGTAAGTACAGTTCAAAACATTACTACTTAATAGGAAATACCAACCACCAGAACTGTTTATAACCTATAGGCACAATGACAAACATGCAAATTAAATACCAAACATATGTAAATATTCCAGGCCACTGATGATGCCTTTCAGAAAATAAAGGCAAAACGCGTATGGCACTAAAATTGTGTTTTATTCAGTTGCTCTCAGACGGTCCACAAGTAAAAATTACCAATATACCGTAATAATTTACGTCAAATTTAACGATTTCCGTACCAATACAGTAATTCCTCAGCGGTGTTTTTTGTTTTACAATGTTTGTACACAAGGTGTTTGAGCAATAGAACTAGAAAAGAAAGAGAGTAGAAGACAAAGAACAAAGCAAACAATCCTACAAACATAGGTCCGGAAACCAGTGGTCTTCTCGATACGATGTATGCTCTGGCTCTGAGTACTATGGGACTCAACTGCTGAGGTCATCAGTCCCCTAGAACGTAGAATTACTTAAACCTAACTAACCTAAGGACATCACACACATCCATGCCCGAGGCAGGACCGTAGCGGTCACGCGGTTCCAGACTGTAGCGCCTAGAACCGCTCGGCCACTTCGGCCGGCATACGATGTATGCCAGTGTTACAACACTATTAACATCTAAGTCTATGTTATTTTGAAACATCACTGGTGAGGCGTAAATTACAAAGTGTTAACTGCTCTCGTTGGATTTATCATCATTACGGATACATAAGTACTAGTGAATAGTGCTTCGGCAACAAAACTATCGGTCGTGACACGCCAATACCATGGTCTCCTCACTTGAAACCGTTTAACTTTTTTTATGTGGGAACATTTAGAAGCTTTCGTGTACTTCATCCCCAATCATAGCGCCGATGAAATCCGGGGACGCGTTGTAGATGGTTGTCAATGCATTCGGAATACTCCAGGGATTTTTGCACGTGTACGGGAATCAATGATATGTTTATCCTCAGGTGCATATCTGCAGTCTGAATCTTTGGGGACTCTGTTATACGGTATTCATGTATTCAGTCGTACGCGTCTTATTGGGGTCTTGTTTCACCGTCCACTACTTGCCCGTTTAGTTTGTTCCCGTAATAGTCACTTGCTGCGAGAAACGGCCGTACCAACAAATCAGTTCCAATGGATCCGCTTGGCCTTTGGCTTAACCTACAACATTTCTACAATAGTTCCGTCTTTAAATTGCTGTGAATCAACAGTTGTAGACGGTCCTGACAGATTCTAGTGCCTGATCTACAATGATGTTGTCAAACAGTGTCGGGTCTTCTCGTTAATCCAGTGTATCTCTTCTCGTTGAGGGACTGCTGCTAGTCTACTACAGAGGCTGCAGGTACAGTACCCTGGTCCAGCATGGTATAAGCGAAAATGAGAAAATTTTAAACTTACTGGTGGTCTACAAGTACATGGATACTCCGAAAATCATACTTAAGTGCCTGGCAGAGGGTTCATCGAACCACCTTTACAATAATTATTTACTATTCCAGTCTCTAACAGTGCGCGGAAAAAACGAACACCTATTTCTTTTCGTGCGTTCTCTGATTTCCCTTATTTATGATGATCGTTTCTCCCTATGTAGGTCGGCTTCAACAAAATATTCTCGCATTCAGAGGAAAAAGCAGGCGATTGAAATTTCGTGAGAGGATTCTGCTCCAACGAAAAACGCCTTTGCTTTTATTATGTCCACCCCAAATCCTGCATCATGTCAGTGACACTCTCCCCCTACTTCGCCGTAATATAAAACGTGCTGCCCTTCTCTGGACTTTCGCTATGTACTCCATTGATCCTATCTGGTAAGGATCCCTGATCGCGCAGTAGTACTCCAAAAGAGGACGAACAAGTGCAGTGTAGGCAGTAAAAAAAAGTGTTTCACGGTCGATATTTAAAGCTTCAGGGCTGAGAGGTAGTGGGTGATGTATAAAACTATTCGTTGACGTTTCATCACCATATTCGGGAGGCGTCATCAGAGATAAAAAGGGCCAAACGTTATTCAATAATACTACACGTCGACCACGGCCTCTCAGCCCGGTAGCTTAAACTGTAGCCACCGTTGTTCTGCTGACTATAGTAATAATACAAGTGTGTTCAATATTGCAGCAATTTTATTGACCTACACGACACGTATGTGTTAGGCTATGTGAAGAAGTGTCGGACTACAAATGCAAAAGGTTTGAACTTCAGTTCCCAGTACCGCTCCAGATTGTTTCTGCCACTCCTTTCACCCCCGGGAATCGTTTCCGCACCTAAAACATGATAAGCTGCACCTTGGTTCTGAGTCCACGTTCAACTGTTGGTCCCACTAAATTCATTGGATCAACAGAGACGGCAAATTACTTGCAAAATCAGCTGAACGGAATGGATAGTCTTGAAACAAGTTATAAGATGACAATCAATAAAAGCGAAACAAGGGTAATGGAATGTAGTCGAATAAAATCAAGCTATGCTGAGGTAATTATATCATAAAAAAGAGACACTAAAGTGGTAGATGAATTTTGCTACTTGGAGAGAAACATGAATTATGGAGGCCGATGTAGAGAGGATATAAAATGAATACTAGGAACGCAAGTAAAGCGTTACTGAAGAAATTTGCAAACATCGAATGCACACAGTGGTTGTAATTAAACTTTCGCTACTTGAGTCAGTGTAGACGGTAAACTATTTGCCATTTGGGTACCTACGTTTATGGGAATGATGTTCAGACTGTGTACTGCAAGATTAATAGTGTTCGTGTCATGACTTGCCGTTACGCACTGGTATGGCTCCGTAGGTGGAATTCGGATCCCAGGACCAAGGACATGCAGCGTGAACGGCAACAACTGACCTAGCTGCTCTCCGGGAGAGAGGTGCTTTGGTCCCAACTGTTTTGATGCACGACGGAGCTCCACCTCATACTGCTCGTAAGGTCACTTGGTTACTGCGGAAAACGTTTGACGAAAATCGAATCATTGGCCGATCGTTTCAAACTGCCTGGCCACCAAGATCAATAGATCTTAACCCCGTGTGACTTCTGGCTGTGGAATTACCTGAAGGACGGGATTTAACAACGCGAGACTAACACACGTCGGAGGTTGAAGATGAAGCGAGGGAGATTCCTAACATCCCACCTGAGGTGTTTCAGGAAGCAGTAGAGCAATTTCCAGCGCGGTTCCAGGCTGTCGAGGGTGCAAATGGTAGCCACATTGAGCAACGTTTGTAATCTGGAACGTACACATTGTACGCAATTAAAAAATATTACCCTCCCATTTAAGTGTCAGGAAGTCGTTTCTGAAAGTATTCGTATGGAGTGTAGCCATGTATGGAAGTGAAACGTGGACGATAAATAGTTTGGACAAAAAGAGAATAGAAGCTTTCGAAATGTGGTGTTACAGAGGAATGCTGAATATTAGATGGGTAGGTCACATAACTAATGAGGAGCTATTGAACAGAATTGGGGAGAAGAGGAGTTTGTGGCACAACTTGACTAGAAGAAGGGATCGGTTGGTAGGACATGTTCTGATCACCAATTTAGTATTGGAGGGCAGCGTGGAGGGTAAAAATCGAAGAGGGAGACCAAGAGATGAATACACTAAGCAGATTCAGAAGGATGTAGGTTGCAGTAGGTACTGGGAGATGAAGAAGCTTGCACAGGATGGAGTAGCATGGAGAGCTGCATCAAACCAGTTTCTGGACTGAAGACCATAACAACAACCTTCCAATGTAGAAATTAATATGTGTTTCTTTCAATGGTTTACTCGTTATCCCTCTTCCGCATGTCCTCACAAATGTTTCCACAAAGTTCATTGTCCTAGAGTCACTTGTTTTTCGCGGTAGCCATCTCAAGTAGAGAAATTGTAATTAATGCGCTGGGAAGTCTTTTCTGAAGATATTTGTCTTAAGAGCAGCCTTATAAGGAAGAGAAATATGGACGACAAACAGTTCAGACTGCAACAGAATACAAGCTATTGAAACGTGGTGCTACGGAAAAATGCTGAATATCATACAGTTAGATCGAATAATTAAAAAAGAGGTTCTAAACCGAATTGGAGAGAAAAGATGTTTACGGCTTAAGTAAACTAAAAGAAAGAATTGTCTGTTGGGTAATGGAGGGAGTGTGTGAGGTAAGACTTGTGGAGGGAAAGGAAGTATTAACTGCGATAAGCACATTCAAATGGCTCTAGAGGTAGGCTGCAGTTGTTACGCTGAGATGAAGAGGATTGGACAGGATGCTGTAAAGTGGAGAGTTCCACCAAGTCAGTCTTGGGATGTCTAGAACAGCACCGTGCTGTTCAAACCGACCTTCGAGTCGAGGACGCGTTTACTTTTACGTTTGTCCCGCGGTGCCAGAAACTAACAGCTACAGCTTGTGGCTGTAATTTGTTCACCTCGTACCACCTACTCTGCAGTGGCAATCTGGCACATTTCGCAGCTTTTTGCCGCAGCTCCATCGCCGGAGCTGCCATATACGGAGCGCTGGCCAATCAGCTCGCAAAGTTATCCCCGGCCTTGTCCGCCCGTTGCTTGCAGGGCGGATCCTCGTTTGCAGCCAAGTAGTCACAAGCTCCTGAAACCCTGACGTAACAGTTCTGTGCAAATAGAAGCCACCTGAAAAAGATGGCGATTTTTGTTAGCTCTGTTTCCTGTCCCACGAGTGGTCTCGTTAGAGCGGGCGCGCGCGCACACACACACACACACACACACACACACACACACACACACACAGAGTTAATGTACTCACTGGTGTTGCACAATCATTTACTTGTCGTATCAGGGACTACCCTGTGTGGAGCTTACATGACTTGGTTTGTCACTTCAATAACGATCAACTATTCGCCCTGTTGCTGAGTGTTGTGGTAGAGCAGGGCTTCCCAACGTAAGGGGTCCGCCGGCTCTTTCTAGGGGGTCCGCGGCCACCTCTCACCAAATCGTGTAAAATAATGAGTAAAATTATTGAATAAAAATGTGAAAATCAAATTCATCACTTTTTTTTTTTGGTGTGAAAAACATGTGTACTTTTACTTCAGGTCGTATCCCCAAGCAGCCTTTGCGGTTCCTAAGTGAGAACGTATACACAGTTTAGTGCCGGAGAATGCGGCTTCTCTGATCGACTGTTTAGCAACAATACGGGGGTCGTTTGTGCGCCGGCTCACGGCGCTAGATGCGCTGAAACCTTTTACGCATGCGCGGAGCGAGCTTTGTCGACCAATCACAGCGCTCGCTGGCACGTACGCGGCCCCAGGCATCATTTAATGTTAAACTTGCTTTGTCAGTGCACTACCTATTTCATAAGTCGATTTTTGACCAGTGAATAACTTCTATCATGGATCGGTGGCTGAAGTCAGGATCATTGAAGAAGGCTGCAGTTTCTCCATCGCCTTCACAACAAGGGAAGTTTCCAGTTGAAATGAATGAGGAGGGAGGACGATCAAAGGAAAACTTTACACACATTTGAACATTTTTCTTTGGATTTCACGAAAAACCACACGCAGACACACACACACGACTGTTACGAAATATGCATGCTCCTTACATAACAGTAGCCAAATAGTGGAAGTGAACAGACCATAAGCGACAGCTTGTCAACAGCGAACAGTTCGGACGTGACGTTGATTGCTCTTGGAGGAAGACAGGTCCATCGTGTGAAATTTCAATTACCAAGTAATTTTAATCAGGCTATAGTGTGTTGAACAAAGGGAGTAAATCCTCTAGTAAGTTCCTGGATACAGTGAGAATTCCAATTGGATCGTTAATTTAAGTTGTTTTCATTAATCTCTAAACCAAAGACTATTGATACTTCGGGGAGGGGGGGGGGGTCATTGGGAACATGGCACCTCCATTAAGAAGCTTTCAGCTCCCATGGGTTTCGCTCTGAAATTTGAAGTTACTGTGCTCTTGACTGACTAGGGGTCCGCCATGGATTTTCGACTGAAGAAGGGGTCTGCCAGCTGAAAAGGTTGGGGAGCCCTGGTGTGGAGCATTCTTTCTTTCTTTGTGTGAGCCGTGTCCCGCAGTCACGCAGGGTCGGTCATGGTTAATCGGATGTGGCATGTTAAGGTTAAGGGGTGGCCGGATGCCCTTCCTGCCGCCACCCAGTACCCCCTGGGAAGTAATTAGTGTACCCCAGCTGCCTGTGTCGAATGTAAGCCATGGAACAGTGCGAATGTGTTGCAAATGTCTGCGAGTCGTGTTAACTGAGGCGGAACGTGGGGACCAGCCCGGTATTCACCTAGGGGGATGTGGAAAACCGCCTAAAAACCACATCCAGGCTGGCCGGCGCGCCTACCCGAGTCCAGGAAGCAGCGCGTTAGCGCACTCGGCTACCCTGGCGGGCTGTTGTGTAGAGCATTCACGACATGTTAAACACAAGGAACTTGAGAAGTCATTCGTGGCTATATATTAGCTAGGAAACTGGCGTAAAATGCAATTTTAAAGGCGGGGGTTTAGGCTCAAACAGCAACATACTGGAAATCTACTATAACAGAAGCGGATGAAATTAGAATAAACAGCCATAGTTTTAACAGAGGCTACGGTTACACAGTAGGGTATGGGGGCGTGCCTTGGACATGGAGCGAAAGCGAGACGGAGGCTTGACGCTTGTGGGGGCGTGGGAGCGCGCAGTTTCAAACATGGCACCAGTCCCTTAGCCTTCTGGCGTCACTCGGTCCCGAAGCGAGGGGAAGCTGCTAGGACTTGCCTAACTTACCTTCCGCGAATGCATTACTCTGTCCCTGTCTGGAAGGTTCCAGGCACTGCCATTATATCTGTGTATGCACAACACCATGCCAGTCCTGGCAGTAAGTAACTCCTGAGGGCGATGGCGGAGACACCTATCGAAAGCTCCAGTGTTCTATTCGAAGTGAAGAGGCTTCTAAAGCGAAATGATTTTACTGAAGCATGTATCGCGAAAGACTCCGAGGACACAATTAAAAACTCTGTGGAAATCTAACAATTTTCATATATATTCCGATACCGTTTACTGGACTGCAAAAGCTTCACCGCTAATAATTCAATACACTGCCTCCAACTGGTTACTAGCAACTCCAGATAGTACTCTCCACCAGAACGAAGTAGGAATGAAAGTCCATGGCGAAATCCTTTAAACACACGACTCTCAAATTTCCACGGAACGGAATATAATTTATTGGATCCAAATAAACGTCACCTACCCCATGTCGTTCAGTAAACTACTGTAGACTATCCATCCACTCGCTGCACGATCTGATGTAAGGACTACGTCTACGTGGCATGTGTATCGGATAGGATTGACGGAGGACATCGAAAATTTCTGAGAAGGTCAGCTCGCTTTGTATTATTGCGAAAGAGGGGAGAGACTGTAATGGATACAATACGCGAGTTGGGGTGGTAATAATTAAAACAAAGGCGATTTTCGTTGCAGCGGGATCTTCTCATGAAATTTCAGTCACCACTTTTCTCCTCCGAGAGCGAAAATATTTTTTTGACCCAACATAGGGAGACTGATCATCGTTATAAAATAAGAGAAGTCCGAGGTCGTACGGGAAGAGTTAAGTACTCCTCTCCTGCGCCAGGCGCGTAATTGTGAATTTTACAGAGTAATCATGAAGATGTACACGCAGATGTACACTCACCTAGGATACCGGAAACTTCCAACTCGAAATCCACGTCAGCGCACGGGAACGTACTTTGGAACCTTTCAGTTTTTCGTAACACAAGAAATCGCTCGGCTAGTCACGAAGGATCACCGTCTCCCAACGTTTGAAATACAGTACCGAAACACCAGCTCCACTCAGAGGGCACACGACTTCTTCATCCCAGGAGGGGTGAGCTTATTTAACATCCAAGCCTTTCAGTCAACCCGAAACAGGAGCAGAATACAGGCATTTTCATTGTCCATTTCCTGCTCTCGCATACAGCCCTTCTTTAAACCGTTGCTTCCTGATACGACGTTTAGAACTGTCTCCACAACTGATGCCGGAAAACACACGTCTGGGGAAGTTATTCGCCCTTAAAATCAGCCAAGTCGGCACCGACTGCCACCTATTTAGAAGGATTATGGTTCAAATGGCTCTAAGCACTAGGAGACTTAACAGCTGAGGTCATCAGTCCCCTAAACTTAGAACTACTTAAATCTAACTAACCTAAGGACATAAAACACATCCATGCCGGAGGCAGGATTCCAACATGCGACCGTAGCAGCCGCGTGGTTCCGGACTGTAGCGCCTAGAACCGCTCGGCCACCGTTGCCGACAAGGATCAGGGAAACCCCGAGTCTTCATCTTCAGACCACACAAATCCCCATTCCTTCCACAGTCGGATACTGGCTGAGACAGCTGCTATAGCAAATAGGGCTAGCACACATGGGAGGGGGACAGGAAATGATATGTTACAATATTCAGCAAAACACTATAACGACTTATTTATAGAAGAGCGGAAAGACTGATGCAAGTTGACCTGGTGAAAGGTCAGTTTGTTTTCGCTGAAATGTGGGAACGCGCGAGGCAATACTGGCCATGCGACGTATCTTAGCAGATAGACTGCAGAAAAGCAAACCCACATTAACAGCAGGTGACACTGCGATTCCGTCGCAGACGGCGAAGGGCTTGGAAGACCAGCTGAACCGAATAGATGTCTTGAAAAGAGATTGTAAGACGAATATTAACAGAAGGGGAACTAGGGTAATAGAATGTAGTCGTCTTAAGTCAGCCACTGTTTAGAGAATAATATTAGAAATTTGGGATGTAGTCATTTAAATCGGCCAATGTTTAGGGAATAATAGGAAAATGAGACACTTATAACAGTATATGGAATTTGCTATTTGAGTAACACAATAACTGACGACGGTCGAAGTAAAGACCATATAAAATGCAGACCTGTAAGAGCAAAAAATGCGTTTCTGAAAAAAAAAAATAGTCTATACATATTATAAATTCAAGTCACGCGCCCTCTCTATCTGCCTGTTTGTTACTGCTAACCTCGGGAGCTACTGTAATGATTTTGATACAGTTTTCACTAACAGATATACTGATTCACGGGGAAGGTTGGCGTATATCACTACATATTACACACTAGTTGTCCGGCCGTAGATAGTTATTGTTACCCGTGTGAAGCTGGGATAGCTCGATGGTCGATTATAAATTTAAGTCTTCAGAAGTATTTTCTGTAGTTATCCATTTGGAGATTGGCTTTGTACGGTAGTGAAACGTGGACCATAAACACTTCATACAAGGAAAAGATGCTGAAAAGCTGTAAGACACAAGATTGCTGACGGTTAGATGAGTAGAGCTAATAACTAATGAAAAGGTACATAATCGAACTGAGATGTAGTGGTACACGTGGATTGAAGGAAATTATTGGTTGACATGACACATTCTGAGGCATTAACGAAAGGTCTGCTCGTAATTCAGCGGTATTGGGGGGGGGGGGGGGGTGGATAAAAACTGTAAAGAAAGATCAAGACTTGGCTAAAGTAATAAAGTTCAAATGAATGTAGATTGCAGTAGTTTTGCAGAGATGAAGCTCCTTGCACAGGATACACCAGCATAGATATAGCTGCTTCGGACTCCGAACACAAAACGAATATTTTTTTGTCAAACTGGATATCCACTTGTAATAGTCACATTTATTCAATATGCTGTGAATTTGGCAAAGTATTGTAACGTTTTATTTGAGAGCATGATTGAGAATAGCGCTGTGTGTAAGAGAAAAAAGTTTTGTGTACGCTCTGTTCAGAATCCTGCGACTACCGCTGTCAGTTCATCGAAAGTCGTCCGCAGAGCAAATGTCTTTCCCAACGCCATACTAATTTAACGGAATAACGATTGTACACTAGCGCTCAATTCACCACGCATGGCTACATCTCGTTGCACACGTCCGGCATGAAGAAAACTTCCTGTACCCACACCGTGACGACAAGATGAGCCAACTCTCGCAAACCGGTCGGTGTTATGTAAGGCCATAATGGTGTTGCCACGTGTGGTTTCTTCACGCTAGTCGTTCAGATGGCAACAGTGACAGAGTTTTAAAAAAAAACCGCTCAAAAAAAATTTTGCGTTACTCTCATGACTCGCACAGGCTGTGTTTTTATGATCGGAAACGTCTTTCTCAATACTCGACGCCAGGAAGTCACTACGCAATACAGGCAAAACTGAACGTGCATTCTCAGTGCAGTTGAGTAGAGCGACCTCTGTCTACAGTCGTCAACGCGGCAGAACGGCTTGTGTGCATTGTTCAGTCTGTCAAATTGTCTCGAAGGTCCACTCTGAGTTTACTATAGGACCACACACGATAGTTTGTAATTTTTATATTTATGCTAGTGAAGTTCAGAACTCAAATATCAATTCGCGAAAGTAGTTCAGGCGAGTCTCAAAAGTTCTAGGGAAAATCGACTCAGAAGCCGAGCAACTTCGATTCCTTAAAAGTAGAGCAATTTTCGATGCGATGCTCTGTCGCTGAAGTGCTGGTTAGAGTCTCGTTTCGGTCATTAAGTTTTTCTCGTTATTAATTTTTATTTTTTTTCGTTCAGTTTGCTTGTAGCTTATAATGGAATATGTCTTCTGCTAGATTCATTGCTTCTTCAGCATTTACCGTCGATGGTGTTGGACCGACGAGGTTATTTTCTATGAGTATTTACTAGTAATACAGAAAGGAATGTGTCACAAGTAATCTTGGAACTTCACTATGGCAGTAGTCTTCAACAACATAATCTTGTGCAGCTGACTGACCAGGCACATTTCCCCCCGTCCACGTACAACATTAAATCTTTTTCTGTCACAGTATCAGGGGCGATAAAAAAGTTACCGTTCCAAGGCCGTACAGTCCAGAAACGCCTTGACCATTGAGGCAATCATCCCATCGGTCATCAAGTTGAAGAAACCCATCTGGTAAAGCGCCATCTTCTGCTGCGTGAAGGATTTCGTAACTGCCTGCTGTACATCCACATCCAACTGGAATCGTCAATCTTTCAAGGCACTTGTTTAAGGGACTGAAGCCGTGGTAATCAGACGGGGAGAGATCACGACTATATGATGGATGCTCGCGTGCGTCCCACTTGTGCTGGCGTAATGGATGAGTGTGGCCTCCCAAATAGACCGACGTCTTACATCGAATCGCGACCAGCACAGAACTTGAAGCATCATTCCAGAAGGATTATTTCCGACAGACATGCTGCCCCATACACATTCTTCATTCTCCGGAGGATGTCTACCGGTGTTTGTGCTTCGTCAGCCAAGAAAATATTATGAACGATGGTCCTATGTGGAGGCATTAGGTAATAACGTCGTCGAAGTTAACGTTTAAGCATTAATTGCAAGCACTTCGGAAATACACGTATGTCACAGTCATCCCTTGCCTACATGCCCATGCTTGTATACCGGCACTGGAGTCCCGCCACGTTGCATACACGCTGCAGGAACGCCGTCAAAACGGAAACTTTATGATTGCCCCTTGCAGAAGATTTTTATGTACAACATCATTAAACACCGTCTACTCTTTCGGCAACCTACTCAGAAGTGTTGCTGTCGCTTCCAAAGATGTCATAACGCTTCCAACAGTTGTGGCGTTCGCTGAAGTCTTTTGTTCGCAACCGGCTGTGGACAACTCCACAGGTAATTCTACTAATGCAAGCGCCAGGCCAGAGGCAAGAGGTCTCGGTTTCGGCCACCTTCCTCAAGCAGTAGTAACGCACGCTTGTAAGCCACGTAAACAGGAAGTACTGTTCAGTCTTACCGTATAGAGGCGCTCTCGGGTATCGCGTTTCCCCCTAACTCGCAAGCTATTTTCATAAAAAATTATAATTAGATAAGTGTTAATTATGATGACTTTTACACTTCAATTACATAGGCCTATTTTCGAACCGAACAAAAGAAGAAAAAACAAAAAAAGAATACTAACTTAACGACCAAGACAAGATTCGAACTAGCGATTACGTCTCGAATGGTACCAAGAAAGCCACAAAGACCATAGAAAACTGTCCTACACTTAGTAAATTAATACCGGTCGGAGAATTTCAAAGCAGATTTTCTTGAAAATTATTGAGAGTCGAATTGAACTGGTTTAGGAGACTGATGACTTATGAAATGTTCAAATGTGTGTGAAATCTTATGGGACTTAACTGCTAAGGTCATCAGTGCCTAAGCTTACACACTACTTAACCTAAATTATCCTAAGGACAAACACACACACCCATGCCCAAGGGAGGACTGGAACCTCCGCCGGGACCGGTCGCACAGTATATGACTGCAGCGCCCTAGACCGCTCGGCTAATCCCACGCGGCATATGATTTATGAACCTCATATAACATAGATATAAACATTTACGAAAATCAGATTGTTAGGTAGTGCGAGGTCTCTCACTTTACGCAGGAAAGCTTTTGTTAGCATGAAAATTGAATATTCAACCGCTATCGCAAGACGTCAAGTCGCTGAAGATCTGCTCAGTAGTGGTCGCATACGTCCCAACGCCATCGCATACGCAAGATATAGAAGGGAAATGCTATGGCGGTGCTGTTATTTGTACTTAGGTAATTCATGTGAAAAGGTTTCCAACGTGATTATGGACGCACGACGGGAACTGAACAGACTTGGAACGCGGAATGGTAGTTGGAGCTAGACGCATGAGACATATCATTTCCGAAATGTTTAGGGAATTCAATATTCCGAGATCCACAGTAACAAGAGAGTGCCGAGAATATCAAATTTCAGGCATTATCTCTCACCACGAACAAAGCAGTGGCCGATGGCTTTCACTTAACGACCTAGAGCAGCAACGTCTGCGTAGAGTTATCGTTGCTAACAGACGATCAACGCAGAGTGAAACAATCGCAAAAATCAATGTGGGATGTCCGACGAACGAATCCGTTAGGACAGCGTGGCGGAATTTGGCGTTAATGGGCTATCGTAACAGACGACTGACGCCGAGTGTCTTTGGTAACAGTACAACATCGCCTACAGCGGCTTCCTTACGTTCGTGACCATATCGGTTGAACCCTAGACGACTGGAAAACCTTAGCTTGATCACATGAGTCCCGATTTCAGTTGATAACAGCTGATGGTAAGATTCCAGTGTGGCGCAGACCCCACGAAGGCGTGGATCCAAGCGGTCAACAAGGCACTGTGCGAGCTGGTGGTCGCTCCACAACTGTGTGCTCTGTCTTTACATGAAATGGACTGGGTCCTATGGTTCAACTGAGCCGCTAATAGGCTGGGGTTATACTGGGCTACTCGGAGACCATTTGCATTCATGGACTTCATGTTTCCAATCAACGACGTCACCGGGCCACAACTGTTCGCGACTGTAGACAATTCGAGCGAATGATCTGGCCACCCAGATTGGCCGACATGAATCACATCGAACATTTGTGGGACATAATCTAGCGGACAGTTTGTGCACAGGATTCCGCACAGGCAACACTTCCCTAATATTGGACGGCTATTGAGGCAGCACTGCTCAAT
Source organism: Schistocerca americana (assembly GCF_021461395.2). NCBI lineage: Eukaryota > Metazoa > Arthropoda > Insecta > Orthoptera > Acrididae > Schistocerca > Schistocerca americana. Next base: position 942,502,284 of record NC_060121.1, on the reverse strand, counting down.
ATTTCTGCAGGGCACTCCCAACGACTTGCTTTGTAGGTGCATGCCACGCCGAGCTGCTTCACTACGCCGGACAAACGGAGGTCTGATACGATATTAGGAGGTACCGCATGACTTTTGTCACATCAATGTGTACTGCACATTATATCTCGAAGATACCACTAGAAGATTTCTACAGAACTGCGTGTTGCTTTTTTGGAAGCAAACCCGAGGACTGTGTACATTCAGACAGTACACAATCATCTCCACACGATATATTTTACCTCTATGCGTCCATTACGAACAACATACAAGCCGACCTTCACAGCGGTGTGGGAAGAAGGTGGTCTAGGTAACACCTGGATGCTCTTCACCGATGACGGCAGGATTACTCTGACGACTGATGCTTGTCGTAGAAGAGAGTGGAGACTGCCAGGTGCATGCATGCAATACAGTGGCGACAGCAGTCAGCAGGAAGGTACATACAGATGTGGGAAGCCTCTGATTGCTATCGAGGGAGTCGTCTAATAATAGATGTTTTTTTACTTTATTTGAGGCCAGAGTAAAATCGTAGTTATGTGAGCTTGTTGCATTTTATAACAGCTATCGTGAGCCTCTTAACCACTTATCGTTGAGTCAATAGTTAAATGTAAATGCACGTCACGTGTTCCGTCGGATGCTATACGGTATACCAGACGATGACCAAATGATCGAAAATTTAGTTACTAAATATTTCTCTGATCAGCAGTGTCTGTTCTGAAATACTCCTTCCTTACTTATTCTGTCATTTCTACTCCCCTTAAATACTTGTTCACACGATGCAAAACTTTTTTGGGGATGTGACGAGGTAAGGTTAAGTAAATAAAAGGAGCAGAGACTATTTTTTTCTAATGTATTGGCTTTCGGGCCGTGCCCATTCAGCAGCCTCAATAGTAATGACGATTATGCATGGCGGAGGGTACTTTCTCAGTTTATTGGTTTTCAGGTCGTGCCCATTCATCCACTTCAGTAATGGAAAGACGATATGATAACATATAGCAGACGACTTTCTTGTCACGATACGAACGTAAGAACAACACAAGAGCCACTCTCCGAGCGCAGAAAATCTTCAAGCCGGCCGGGACTCGAACCCGAACCCTTCGATTAGCAATCTGCCGCGCTGACCGCGCAGCCATCGAGGCGGACGAGCAGAGACGAATGAGGAATCATTCTAGCGACGATACGGGCCGCACATGGGGAAAACCAACACGACTCTGACAGAGAGCGCCTGGGAACGAATGTCCCCGAAAACAGCGATTCTGGTCGGCCGATAGCTTGTTGCTCTTGTGGCTGAAGGACGGTGGAACGACGCGTAGATAGCAAGGCCTGGACGTCCACGCCTCATGACACAACGTGCACATCAGCGAATATACGAGTGTGTATAAGTAATTTCTGCCCCTATAGTTGTCAGACTGTCGACGAAGTAGTGAAAAGTCGCTTAGCGGAGAGGTCACTGCATCAAAACACTTTCCCGTTCTGCAAGACAAGTTACTGTGATATACTTGAAGAGAAAGCGCAAGACGATCTCACAGGAAGCAACAGCTAACCTGCTCCCCTAAGGCGAGAGGACTCCGCGGGCTGACTTCGACTCGTTTGTAGTTCGTCCTTCTGCCGGAAGGTGCGCAAGCCGGCTGATCCTATCCCGAGCTGTGCCGCGCGTCCCCCGGGGACATGCTTTTGATGTGGCAGATCGCATCTGGAGATCCTGCCCTGCTGTTTGGAGAGCAGGGAGGGCGAGCAACCTGTGTGTGTGTGTGTGTGTGTGTGTGTGTGTGTGTGTGCAGGGGAGGACTCTCCCCGTCTCTGCTCGCTGTGGACAGGAAGCACGACTAAACGCTGTACCTAACATCCGACACCCAGCACAGTTTGGGTTGCTGTCGAAATATTGCACTAAACTCCATAGGAGCGCGCGCATTGTTGATGGTCACGTAACATAGCGGTAGGTGAGTGTACCACATGGAAGAAGATGAAACATCCTTTCCTGCTTCGGTCCATCACATGTTCACACATGCTGTGATAGAAGTCAGCCCCACGTGACGTATGGTGGTGCCTTCTTTGCGCTCTATATGAACGGGACCTCCACGGCCTGGCAGCCGGTCGTCGGCCCACGTCGGAAAATGTTGCCCCAGTTGGCAACGAAACGCCAGGAAGAAGAAGTTTTACAGATCGCCCATGGCCTCACAGCTCGGACATCATCTAACATTAGTTAATGACGTTTTTATATGGATACTCTCGTCTGTATGGACAACGGGAAACAAGCAGCCCAGGTAAGTCATGAACAAGGTTCTGAGGCAACGCTGCCTCCTATCGTCGAACCTTTTTAATACGAATACTGCAGAAAAACTGGCAAAGTACGAGGGTAATCCCAAAAGTAAGATCTCCTATTTTTTATAAGGACATAGACCTGGTTATTCTACAATGGCTTACATCAGTTTACAGCTTGAACATTTAGCTATTTTTCGACATATTCACCATTTCTGTCGATGCATTTTTGTAGACGCTGTGGCAGTTTTTGTATGCCCATGTGTGGTGTGCGTACTGTGAGACCTTCGGTACACACACCATCAGATTATTTGACTTGTCGCTCTAACGAAGTAGGCGAGTGTCAGCAATATGTCTCGTGGTCTCATCGTGGGGTGTTTATCTTCTGCCATTACGTCAGACGATAGAAATGCCACCTGCACGCTTAGAGTAGCAAATTGACGGTGACCAACTTTAAACAGAACTTGATTAATTTTCACACACATTTACTAAAATAATAAAAATCATAGACATTACGTACCTTGATTCTGGATGCTGTTTACAATTGACAATCTGAAGTTCCTTTGGTTTTGGTACGTTAATCTTATTCTCACATATCTCTGATACTTGACAAAGTGTCTATACATTTCTCTTCATGGCGATGTACAGGAATATGGTAATCTTATTAGGCGCAGACTGAAACTTGACTATAGACTGGTGCAGACTAATGTAGACTGATACAGACAGGTGCAGACAAATGCAGACTAACTAATCTGAGGTCTGTACACTCGTTATAATACCTCCCGCGTTCATGTATCACTGCGCGAGTGTGATCCGCGACGGAGAAAAGGTTCTACGTTAGCAGCAATCTCATTGGCTGCGTTACATATTAATACGCGGATCGGCGGAAGCAGAATTTGGTCCGTCTCTAAGACAGCGCCATCTCGTAGTGCGGAGACGGACGAGCGCTGCGCCTGCGCTGTTGTCCTTAGCGGGGCGCGCTCTATTGGGAAAGTTGTGTACGCGCTGATTACGCGGAACTATGTACACAACACCATGTCATACCAGCTCGCCCCCATGCTGTTCAGAAAGTTATGAACCTCTTCTTTCACCTCGTCGTCGGAGCTGAATCGCTTTCCGGCCAAATGTTCTTTTTTTTTAACGTGGGGAACAGGTGATAGTCACTGGGCGGCAAGTCTGGACTATAGGGTGGATGGGTGATTATGTTCCAACGAAACTGTTGCAGGACAGCAACTGTTTGCCAAGCGATGCGTGGGCGAGCGCTGCCATGGAGAATGTGTGCGCCCTTGCTCAACATTCCTCTTCTCCGGTTCTGAATTGCCCGTTTGAGTTTTTTCAGGGTCTCACAGTACCTTCCAGCATTACATGTGACCCCAGCGATTCAGCTCCGACGAGGTGGAAGAAGAGGTTCATAACTTTCTGAACAGCATGGCGGCGAGCTGGTGTGACATGTGCATACAAAATCTGCCACACCGTCTACAAAAATGCATCTACAGAAATGGTTATTATGCCGAAAAATAGCTAAATGTTCAAGCTGTAAACTGATGTAAACCATTGTAGAATTAAACAGGTCTACGTACTTATAAAAAAATAGGAGACCTTACTTTTGGGATTACCCTAGGAATATAAAACATATAGTAGTAAACACAGTTTTATTTGCTAATGAGCAGGTCTTACACGCATGCACTGAGACTGACCTACAACTGGCCACGCATCACATCTTCACCCCACTATGAAACTACAGTCTGGAGACACGCTGCAAAAACCTATGGTAATGGCATCTAAGGACAGTTTTGTTAGTGGCCGATAACTGCGGACCGGAGCGATCAAATGTGAGCAACGTCTGTCATACAACCCGTCATAGCAGGGCCTAAAAAATATTCTGGGGCCAAGATTTAACTACTGCTACCGAAATGACGAACGACTGTTAAATATAACGTTGGACGGTTATTAAATCATAGACCAAGACAGTTTCCTGTTAATATCACTAATGAACATATCTGCCCTACGACCCGCCAGAATAGCAGCGCGCGTTAGCACGTCACTTCCGGGTTTCGAGGAGGCACGCCGGCCCTGCATCTAATCCACCCGGCGGATTAGCGACGGGGGCCTCGACGTGGGGCTTTTAGGCGGTTTGTCACATCGGTCTAGGTGAATACTGGGCTGGTACCCACGTCCCGCGTCAGTTACATGGTTCGCAAACATTTCGAAAACGTTCTTATACTTTCATACGGGATAACACTAGACAGACAGATGGAGTACACAAATTTTATCCTGGGATGGGAATAAAGCTTCTTTCCTAAGGCGAGCCGTACACTGTGTATTTTACTCCCTGTTGCTGTGTTACGAAAACATTTTATTAAAAGGTGAATCAGCGGTCGAATAACTGAGGACAGACAAGTTATACGAATCGCAAATTAATGAATATAAACAAACAGGGTAACATTTGCAATAACTTAGGTACCAGCGCAGATTTAACTTTTAAGAACTGGTGGTTTTTTCAGTAAGGTCCAAACTCCTACCAAATGTTGGTCCTACAAGCAGTTTTACACGCAAATAAAGTTGCTTATTGAAATATATCGTGTCCGAAGCTCGTGGTCGTGCGGTAGCGTTCTCGCTTCCCGCGCCCGGGTTCCCGGGTTCGATTCCCGGGGGGTCAGGGATTTTCTCTGCCTCGTGATGACTGGGTGTTGTGTGATGTCCTTAGGTTAGTTAGGTTAAGTAGTTCTAAGTTCTAGGGGACTGATGATCATAGATGTTAAGTCCCATAGCGCTCAGAGCCATTTGAACCATTTTGAAATATTTCACAGTCCTTGAATTACCTAGTGTGACACGAAAGATGACAGACTCTCCACTCAGATCAAGCCACGAGGTGTACTCAGTACATAAATTTCTTCATCTGCATTCTTAGATGTCCGTAACTTCGTTCCGATAAGTGATCCGAAGTGTATCTACATACGTAAATTAAATCACACCACTCTGCCAAACTCTCCGATGCGGAAAACTGGAACCTCTCCTTCTCTTCGTCCATCCTCCTTCCAAAAGCACCTCTTCCACCACCAATGTCACAACTGTTCAGCCAATGGAAGCTCGAGCAGCTCCGCACCAAGTTACACAAAAAAATGTATTCTTACAATTTTTTGATTGCTTAACTATACTACTGGCCATTAAAATTGCTACACCACGAAGATGACGTGCTACAGACGCGAAACTTAATCGACAGGAAGAAGATCCTGTGATACGCAAATGATTAGCTTTTCAGAACATTCACACAAGGTTGGCGCCGGTGGACACCTACAACGTGCTGACGAGGAAAGTTTCCAACCGATTCCTCATACACAAACAGCAGTTGACCGGCGTTGCCTGGTGAAACGTTGTTCTGATGCCTCGTGTAAGGAGACGAAATGCGTACCATCACGTTTCCGACTTTGATAAAGGTCGGATTGTAGCCTATCGCGATTGCGGTTTATCGTATCGCAACACTGCTGCTCGCATTGGTCGAGATCCAATGACTGTTAGCAGAATATAGAACCGGTGGGTTCAGGATGGTAACACGGAACGCCGTGCTGGATCGCAACGGCCTCGTATCACTAGCAGTCGAGATGACAGGCATCTTATCCGCATGGCTGTAACGGATCGTGCAGCCACGTCTCGATCGCTGAGTCAACAGATGGGGACGTTTGCAAGACAACAACCATCTGCACGAACACTTCGAGGACGTTTGCAGCAGCATGGACTATCAGCTTGGAGACCATGGCTGCCGTTACCCTTGACGCTGCATCACAGACAGGAGCGTCTGCGATGGTGTACTCAACGACGAACCTGGGTGCACGAATGGGAAAACGTCATTTTTTCGTATGAATCCAGGTTCTGCTTACAGCATCATGACGGTCGCATCCGTGTTTGGCGACATCGCGGTGAACGCACATTCGAAGCGTGTATTCGTCATCGCCATACTGGCGTATCACCCGGCGTGACGGTATGGGGTGCCATTGGTTACACGTCTCGGTCACCTCTTGTTCGCATTGACGGCACTTTGAACAGCGGACGTTACATTTCGGATGTGTTACGACCCGTGGCTCTATCCTTCATTCGATCCCTGGGAAACCGTACATTTCCGCAGGATAATGCACGGCCGCTGCCCTGGCCAGAACATTCTCCAGATCTCTCACCAACTGAAAACGTCTGGTCAATGGTGGCCGAGCAACTGGCTCGTCACAATACCCCAGTCACTGCTCTTGATGAACTGTGGTATCGTGTTGAAGCTGCATGGGTACCTGTACACGCAATCCAAGCTCTGTTTGACTCAATGCCCAGGCGTATCGAGACCGTTATTACGGCCAGAGGTGGTTGTTCTGGGTACTGATTTCTCAGAATCTATGCACCCAAACAGCGTGAAAATGTAATCACATGTCAGCTCTAGTATAATATATTTGTCTAATGAATACCCGTTTATCATCTGCACTTCTTCTTGGTGTGGCATTTTTAATGGCCAGTAGTGTATATGAGCCCCTGACAGCCAATCTATTCCGAAAATCGCGTATCATCAGCAGTTTCCGCAATATTTTCGGTGCAAGTTTTTGGTGATTTGCCTTCTATGCAGCCGATCTACATACCCGAGAAGACTGTATTATTTCCACTTAAATAACATTACACCCTAAGTGGGCTGTGGACCCGTGCGCGTCGTTGAGAGGTCCCACTGATCACTGACGCTCGCCAATCCCTGGGCGCCTCGCGTGTGCCGAGAAAGCGGTGGCAGGACTGGAAACCGAAAGTCCGTAATGACACGGCTCGGCGTGGAGCGCCGCGGCGCGGCGAGGTCACCGGGCGGCCAGCTACATTCCAGCGTCGCAGCAGCCGCCGGCTCGAGCGCTCTGCTCTCTGCTGCCGCTGCGGCTGCCACTGTCCCCTCTGTCGCGCGGCCAGTCACAGCCGGCCAGTTCCTCACGTGATGGCTCTCCATTTCGTACTGTCGAATTTCGTCTTACTAGCTCTCGTTTCACGCGGAACAAACAGAGAACATTACGGGAACCGTTCAGAACGTAGCTTGGACCGTACACATATGCAAAGCACATATACTGAAGCGCCATAGAAACTGGTATGGGCATGCATATTCAAATACAGAGATATGTAAACAGCCAAAATACGGCGCTGCAGTCGGCAACGACTATATAAGACAACAAGTGTCTGGCGCAGTTGTTACATCAGTTACTGCTGCTGCCATGGTAGGTTATCAAGATTTAAGTGAGTTTGAACGTGGTGTTACAGTCGGTGCACGAGCGATGGAACACGGCATCTCCGAGCTAGCGATGAAGTGGGAATTTTCCCGTTCGACCATTTCACGAGTGCAACGTGAATCTCAGCAATCCGGTGAAACATCAAATCTCCAACATCGCTGCGGCCGGTAAAAAATCCTGCAAAAATGGGACGAAAAGACGACTGAAGAGAATCGTTCAACGTGACACAAGTGCAAACCTTCTGCAAATTGATGCAGATTTCAATGCTGGGCCATCAACAAGTGTCAGAGTGCGAAACACTCAACGAAACATCATCGATATGGACTTTCGGAGCCGTAGGCCCACTCGTGTACCCTTGATGACAGCACGACACGAAGCTATGCGCCTAGCCTTGGCCCGTCAACACCGACACTGGACTGTTGATGACTAGAAACATGTTGCCTGTTCGGAAAAGTCTCGTTTCAAATTGTATCGAGCGGATGGACGTGTACGGGTATGCAGACAACCTCATAAATACATGGACTGCGCATGCCAGCAGGTAACTGGTCAAGCTGGTGAAGGCTGTGTAATGGTGTGGAGCGTCCAGTTGGAGCGATATGGGACCCCTGATACGTCTAGATACGACTCCGACACGTGACACGTATATAAGCATCCTGTCTGATCCATTCATGTCCATTGTGCATTCCGATGGACTTGGGCAATTCCAGAAGGACAATGCGACACCCCACACGCCTAGAATTGCTACAGTGTGGCTCCAGGAACACTCGGTGGCCACCCGTCTCCCAGATATTATTGAGCGTATGTGGGATGTCTTGCAACGTGCTATTCAGAAGAGATCTCCACCCCCCTCGTACCCTTGCGGATTTATGGACAGCCTTGCAGGATTCATGGGATGCATTCCCTCCAGCACTACTTCAGACATTAGTCGAGTCCATGGGACGTCGTGTTGTGGCACTTCAGCGTGCTCACGAGGGTCCTACACGATATTAGGCAGGCGTACCAGTTGCTTTGGCCCTTCAATGTATTATTTGCTAAGCAGAGAGCGTTTCAGGAGTCGAAGAACAATTATTATTACGTATTAGATTACGTACCATTTTTTGGAGATGTCATCACATAAACACTCAATAATTTTCATTAGAGTCGACTGTCCCATGTGTGAACTGGTTTCGTTCATATTCTAAACGTCTTCTGATGTGTTAAAACAAATATAACACACATGACCTTTCATCTTCTATAACTGATCTGTAACACACATGCAAGGTGGGCAAAATATTAGCCCAGAAAATACGAGGGGCCTTCAATAAGAAATGTAATTTTTTTCTGAAAGCAACTTGGTTTTATTCATGGTTCCAATACCTCATATTATTCCCCATTCTTATGGCTACAAAATTCTATTTTTCAACTTAAAAAAATGGTTCAAATGGCTCTGAGCACTATGGGACTTAACATCTGAGGTCATCAGTCCCCTGTAACTTAGAACTACTTACACCTAACTTACCTCAGGACATCACACACATCCATGTCCGAGGCAGGATTCGAACCTGCGACCATAGCGGTCGCGCGGTTCCAGACTGTAGCGCCTAGAACCGATCGGCCACTCTGGACGGCTTTTCAACTTAATCTCCGTTCAATGTGACAGCCTCAAGCCACCCACTTTTAGAGCCTGTATGCCCGCATGGTACCACTCTACAGGTCTGACGTCGGAGCCAATGTCTTGCTGCACCAATAACCTCCCCACCATCCATTTAAGCTACTGATTTCCGCGGAATACATGCTTTACTGGGCCCAACAGATAGGAGTCGGAAGGTGCGAGATCCCGGACGTAATGTGGATGTGGAAGAACGGTACCATGAAGCTTTGGGGGCCGCTCTCGGGTGCGCAAACTGTGTGATGCCTAGGGGTTTTCATACAGAAGGATAAGTTCGTTTCCATTTTTGTGGCGAAGAACAAGCTGAAGTCGTTTCTTCAATTTCCTGAGGGTAGCACAATACACTTCTGAGTTGATCATTGCCCTATGCGGGACGACGTCACACAGAACAACCTCTTCATAGACCCGAAAGACAGTCGCTTTTTCTTCGGAGTCGACAGTCGACTTTTTCTTCGGAGGAGAAGTGGTGTGGCGCCAGTCCATGGCTTGCCGTTTTGTTTCCGGTTGGAAGTGATGAAACCGTGTTTCATCGCCTGCAGCGATGTTCGACAACAACTTGTCAAGATCAGCCTCGTAACGCGCAAGGATCTCCGCACAGATGGTCTTTCGTTGCTCTTCGTGGACTTCTGTTAGACTGCGCGGAAACCAGCGGGCACAACATTTGAGTAGCGCAACTGATGGACGAGTGTCAGGACTGCCAACAGAGACGTCCAGTAGAGCAGCGAGGTGTTTGATTGTGACCCACCGATCACGTCGAATGAGAGGGTCCGCACGTCCCATCATTGAAGGAGTCATAGCTGGGTGTCGTTGGCCAGCACGCGTGAGATCGGACAGATTTGCGTGACCTTGTTGCGACGATGACAGACGCCTGTTCCAACGACTCGCCGTCGTTTTGTTCACTGTCAGGTCCCCGTGCACATTCTGCAAGCGCCGATGAATATCCGAGAAGCTCTGGTTTACCGCTAAAAGCAACTCAATGACGGTTCTCTGCTTGGAACGCAACTCCGCTACAGACGCAATTTTCAAGGCAACGCATAGCGCCGCCATCTATCGGAACTTCGTGAAACTATTGGGGCTGAAGCGAATATTCCACCACGTCCAACAAATTCCGCACTTTTTCAACCGAAATTGGCTGAGAAAAAACTGTTTTGTTACCTGTTGAACGCCGCACGTATTTATAAGACTGAAACGGAACTGATCCTTAATAATGAATAGCGGAACTTCTAAGGTTCCATGATTATATCTTGAATGATTCAGTTCAGTAGACGCAGATATCCGAGGATTCATCTAAAGATTGGCACAGGGAGAAATATTTCACTAAATATTATGCTCAGTGCTGATGATCTGCCCTATGCATAAGACAATATCCACTTTTTAATTTAACCAACGCAGCCACGGAATATGACTTGACAATTTGCGTCGACAAAATAAAATGGTTCAAATGGCTCTGAGCACTATGGGACTTAACATCTCAGGTCATCAGTCCCCTAGAACTTAGAACTACTTAAACTTAACTAACCTAAGGACATCACACACATCCATGCCCGAGGCAGGATTCGAACCTGCGACCGTAGCGGTCGCGCGGTTCCAGACTTAAGCGCCTAGAACCGCTCGACCACCAAGGGCCGGCGACAAAATAAAGAAAGGAAAGGAAAAGTAAGAATAAAAGCAGTTATTTAACTATTTGCCTTTTTGCGAATTGTAGCTGTGAGTCCCGTCTGATTTAAGTATTCATCCTCGTCTTTTTGCTGGCAAGGGGAGTATACGAACTTCCCCTCACCGGTTTGATTGATATTGACGACCTGTGTAGGGGGGACTTCATATATGTAAATAGCAAAACGCAACTCCCAGCCATTGTTGAGAAAATCGAGTTTGAACATTCTATGCGCGCTTTCGTACTTCGTTTGATCTGTAGAAACCAAGGATTCCACAATCAAGCGAGTAAGCGCTTAGTTCCATACGCCCGAGGTTCGTGGATCGAATCTAGCTACCGGTACTCTTAATTCTAACAACAGATATGCGTGGCACGTTGCGAAACGGTTATGATGACCGAGAACCGCTTACGGATATAATCCAAGTTTGGTTCAGAACAGACACATTTAAACAAGCACGTTCGGTGTTCATTATTAAATGCAGTAAGTAGCAATAAGGATTGTTTCCCATGGTTTCATGATCAGTATAGTACTGATTCGTGCAGTGCTCCTTAGTTTACACGTTATATGTGCCACAAATGCAGATAAAGCATATGAACAAGATGACTACACTGATCTGATTGAAAGGTCTAATACACTGAAGCGCCGTAGAAATTGGTATAGGCATGCACATTCAAATGCAGAGATATCTAAACAGCCAGAATACGGCGCTGCGGTCGGCAACCACTATGTAAGAGAACAAGTGTCTGGCGCAGCTGTTAGATCGGTTACTGCTGCTACAATGGCAGGTTATCAAGGCTTAAAGAGTTTGAAAGTGGTGTTATAGTCGCCGCGCGATAGATGGAACACAGCATCTCGGATGTAATGATGGAGCGGGGATTTTCCCGTACGACCATTTCACGAGTGCAACGTGAATCTCAGGAATCCGGTAAAACATCAAATCTCCAACATCGCTGCAGCCGGAAAAAGATCCTGCAAGAACGGGACCAACGACGACTGAAGAGAATCGTTCAATGTGACCGAAGTGCAACCCTTCCACAAATTGCTGCAGATTTCAAAGCTCGGCCATCAACGAGTGTCAGCGTGCGAACCATTCGACGAAACATCACCGATGTCGGCTTTTGGAGCTGAAGGCCCACTTGTGTACGCTTGATGACAGCACGGCACAAAGCTTTACGCCTCGCCTGCGCCCGTCAACACCATCATTGGACTGTTGATGAGCCGGCCGGTGTTGCCGAGCGGTTCTAGGCGCTACAGTCTGGAACCGCTCGACCGCTACGGTCGCAGGTTGGAATCCTGCATCGGGAATGGATATGTGTGATGTCCGTAGGTTAGCTAGGTTTAAGTAGTTCTAAGTTCTAGCGGACTGATGACCTCAGCAGTTAAGTCCCATAGTGCTCGGAGCCATTTGAACCATTTTTTTGAACTGTTGATGACTGGAAACATGTTGCGTGGTCGGACGAGTCTCGTTTCAAATTGTATCGAGCGGATGGACGTGTACGGGTATGGAGACAACCTCAGGAATCCGTGGACCCTGCGTGTCAGCAGGGGACTGTTCAAGCTGCTGGAGGCTCTCTAATGGTGTGGGCCACTTGCAGCTGGTGTCAGCAGGGGACTGTTCAAGCTGCTGGAGGCTCTCTAATGGTGTGGGCCACTTGCAGCTGGAGTGACATGGGACCCCTCATACGTCATAAACGCTTCCGCTGGCCACCAAACTCCTGAGACATTAACATTATTGAGCATATCTGGGATGGCTTGCAACGTGCTGTTCAGAAGAGATCTCCATCCCACCGTAGTCTTACGGATTTATACACTCCTGGAAATTGAAATAAGAACACCGTGAATTCATTGTCCCATGAAGGGGAAACTTTATTGACACATTCCTGGGGTCAGATACATCACATGATCACACTGACAGAACCACAGGCACATAGACACATGCAACAGAGCATGCACAATGTCGGCACTAGTACAGTGTATATCCACCTTTCGCAGCAATGCAGGCTGCTATTCTCCCATGGAGACGATCGTAGAGATGCTGGATGTAGTCCTGTGGAACGGCTTGCCATGCCATTTCCACCTGGCGCCTCAGTTGGACCTGCGTTCGTGCTGGACGTGCAGACCGCGTGAGACGACGCTTCATCCAGTCCCAAACATGCTCAATGGGGGACAGATCCGGAGATCTTGCTGGCCAGGGTAGTTGACTTACACCTTCTAGAGCACGTTGGGTGGCACGGGATACATGCGGACGTGCATTGTTCTGTTGGAACAGCAAGTTCCCTTGCCGGTCTAGGAATGGTAGAACGATGGGTTCGACGACGGTTTGGATGTACCGTGCACTATTCAGTGTCCCCTCGACGATCACCAGTGGTGTACGGCCAGTGTAGGAGATCGCTCCCCACACCATGATGCCGGGTGTTGGCCCTGTGTGCCTCGGTCGTATGCAGTCCTGATTGTGGCGCTCACCTGCACGGCGCCAAACACGCATACGACCATCATTGGCACCAAGGCAGAAGCGACTCTCATCGCTGAAGACGACACGTTTCCATTCGTCCCTCCATTCACGCCTGTCGCGACACGACTGGAGGCGGGCTGCACGATGTTGGGGCGTGAGCGGAAGACGGCCTAACGGTGTGCGGGACCGTAGCCCAGCTTCATGGAGACGGTTTCGAATGGTCCTCGCCGATACCCCAGGAGCAACAGTGCCCCTAATTTGCTGGGAAGTGGCGGTGCGGTCCCCTACGGCACTGCGTAGGATCCTACGGTCTTGGCGTGCATCCATGCGTCGCTGAGGTCCGGTCCCAGGTCGACGGGCACGTGCACCTTCCGCCGACCACTGGCGACAACATCGGTGTACTGTGGAGACCTCACGCCCCACGTGTTGAGCAATTCGGCGGTACGTCCACCCGGCCTCCCGCATGCCCACTATACGCCCTCGCTCAAAGTCCGTCAACTGCACATACGGTTCACGTCCACGCTGTCGCGGCATGCTACCAGTGTTAAAGACTGCGATGGAGCTCCGTATGCCACGGCAAAGTGGCTGACACTGACGGCGGCGGTGCACAAATGCTGCGCAGCTAGCGCCATTCGACGGCCAACACCGCGGTTCCTGGTGTGTCCGCTGTGCCGTGCGTGTGATCATTGCTTGTACAGCCCTCTCGCAGTGTCCGGAGCAAGTATGGTGGGTCTGACACACCGGTGTCAATGTGTTCTTTTTTCCATTTCCAGGAGTGTAGACAGCCCTGCAAGGTACATGGTGTCGGTTCCCTCCATCACTACTTCAGACATTAATCCAGTCCATGCCACGTCGTGTCGCTGCACTTCTGCGTACTCGGGGGTAGGGTGACTCTACAGAATATCAGTCAGGTGCGTCAGTTTATTTGGGTGTTCAATGTATATCTATATTTTTCCATCTCATTACGAAATTTTTTTCTCCTTATGTCAGGACAAAAATTCTGAAAAGAATAAATGCAGCATTCCGCAACGCCAGTCCGCGCAGTCATAATAAACACGTAGGAAAAAAAGATGTGCAGACAGGGATAGTCGAGCCACGGATCTTGCGCTCCTGAAAATAACCGCTTAACACACTCGCCTGCGGACTTCTCGAGTACTAGCGACCATACAAAATATTTCAATAAGCAACAAATTTTCAAAGTAGATTTTCTGAGAAACGGTAGAAATTTGTGTCTTGATGTTTGATTATGTTGAAGTCGTGGTGGAGCCCTACATATCCTGTCAATATAAAACAAATCGGTACGGTCTCGTTGGAGGATTCACAAGCTCTCTGTCAGCGACATTGTCGTTGATTCTTAAAGGAACTTTTCGTTACATAACAATGACGTAAACATGTTGCATAATTTGATGTCAGTGATATAGGCCTACTGGTCACATTCGCGTGTCATTGACGTTCGGAAACGTTCACTGCGCTGTGGTCTTCTTCTGTGGGAAGCGCGGCCGACGCTGTGCCGTGTGTAGAGAGGAGCGTGGCGCCGCGGACGTGTGGGGGAGGCGGTCACTTTCTCCAGCCCGGTCCGGCGCGCTTTCGCCAGGCAGGCTGCCCTGCAACAATGCGGATGTGGCAGCCCGAGGCTGCCGGGACAGGACAGCACGCTCCCCACGTGGAGACGGCCACAGTCTGCGACAGCGCTGGCGCCTCCTGCTGGCGCTTACAGACAGCGCCCCTTCTGCTGTGGCGCGCGCTATCAAACGACGTGGCCGTGCCGGAATCCCGCGCCTGCCAGCTCGTCGCTTCGATAGGCATCCCAGTAAGCACACTTGACGTTCTATAGTCGACAGACCACCTCTGCAATGCCTCAAGTAGGCCGGACGAGCAGTAAAATGGAACAATGCTATTTCCGTTTTATACATTGCGTTTCTCCATTACCTCCCCGATGTAACTTCCATTCCTCCCCGATGTAACTTCCATTCGCCTCTTTCATAGAACAATTTGTCCGCCCCCGGTAGCTGAGTGGCGCCGGCACGGTAGCTCGGCGTGTTCGGTCAGAGGGTTACGTGCCTTCTGTAATAAAAAACCTGAGTTGATCGATCAACAGCGAACTTAAACGGTTGCCTTACGACGGCCGCCCCGAACAGATGCAACGAACAAAATGAGATTAGAAGGGGAAAAAAAGGTGGGCAGCGTGACAGAATGTGAATCCTAAGGGCCCGGGTTCGATTCCCGGCGGGGTCGGAGATTTTCTCCGCTCAGGGACTGGGTGTTGTGTTTTTCCTAATCATCTTCATTTCATCCCCATCGACGCGCAAGTCGCCGAAGTGGCGTCAAATCGAAAGACTTGCACCTGGCGAACGGTCTACCCGACTGGAGGCCCTAGTCACAAGACATTTTTTTTTTCATATGCACAAATGATCAGCATTAGCTCCTGTCTAGCCCCTTATCGAAATCCTTCACAGCGAATAATGTGTGTACCACGAGAGTAGAATATCTCTCAGGTAAGTTCTGTTTACTAAAAGGGCAAAAGAACAGATGTCAATAACCACCAAGTACGTCTCTGGTAAGATCCTAGAGTATATATTTTAGGCTCGATCATAGCGAAATTATGTCAAAGATTCAAGAAAAAAATAACAGTGGTATAGATACTGGTGAACAGGCATATTCCTTTTCCCCAGCTTTCCGAGAGGTATTCTAAACTGTACCACACAGTTGACTAATAACCAAGATATAAACGTACGAAATAAATGAGACTGCTTCGATGAATGTCTGACTTACAGAACCCTTTACGAGATACCAAACAGCATATGATCAGCATAATTCAAAAAATGGTTCAAATGGCTCTGAGCACTATGGCACTTAACATCTGTGGTCATCAGTCCCCTATAACTTAGAACTACTTAAACCTAACTAACCTAAGGACATCACACACATCCATGCCCGAGGCAGGATTCGAACCTGCGACCGTAGCGGTCAAGCGGTTCGAGACTGAAGCGCCTAGAACCGCACGGCCACACCGCCCGGCGATCAACATAATTACTGTACGTGTTTACATAATGGATGACAACAGACTCAGCGAAGAGAACTTCAACAATCTTAGGGGAAATAACAAACACCTGGATTCTAGAGGTTAGTAAAACTTTGGACAGGAATAACATAAGTAGTAGTATTCGGAAGAGAGATTTTTAGGAAAAAAGTTGTGAAACTGGAAGCATTCCAAGGCAGGAGGGAAAAGAAAACAGGCACGAACTGGTCTTAAGACAAGAAAAAGAAACATATGTAAACAGGGAAGGAATACTGCACGAAAAGGAAAGAACAACGAAGTTTTCAGATTTGAAACTGGAACGTAGTTTGATGGCCTTAATGCAAGAAGAGGGAGAAGAAGAAGGTGGAGACGGATGAGGAGGAGGAAAGAATAATGAGATGGGTGAGTACCACTGTCAGATTGTCCGCTGACTACGCTGCCATCTACAGAGTAGTATTGTTGTTGGTAGACTACAAGGGAAAGTGCAAAGCCAAGGACAAAATTTCCACCTGCATACAACCTCACAATTCGACACTTTCGTTTAGTTCAATGCGCAAATGGAAAAGGGCCTAAAATCGTTAATAAAGGTAGGAAATATCCTCCGCCAAGCGCTGCGCAGTGACTTGCAGATCTAGATGTAGTCCCGCGCGGGGTAGACGCGCGGTCTCAGGCGTCTTGTCACGGTCCGCGCGGCTCCCCCCGTCGAAGGTTCGAGTCCTCTATCGGGCATGGGTGTGTGTTGTCCCTAGCGTAAGTTAGTTTGTAATGCGTAAGCTTAGAGACCGATGACCTCAGCAGTTTGGTCCCATTAGACCTTACCACAAATTTCCAATTTCCTAGATGTAGTTATTAGTCTGACATACTGGGCCAATATAACAGCCTCACTGACGAGATTTAAATTAGAGATAAATTTACTGACAACCTCGAATGTAGTTCACTTTCTTTCAAACCAGAGTAAACAAAGACATCAGGAACACGACAACAAGCATGTACAACAAAAACGAGTCTCGTGTCTTGATTTTTAACTTTAGATTGCTAAAACCTCGTAAAACTTACGATTGCAGTAGGGTACAAAATACAACTTTCAGTACGTAATTTGGTTATGTGACACACAATTGGATGACCAAATGGTTCAAATGGCTCTGAGCACTATGGGACTTAACTTCTGAGGTCATCAGTCCCCTAGAACTTAGAACTACTTAAACCTAACTAACCTAAGGACATCACACACATCCATGCCCGAGGTTGGGTTCGAACCTGCGGCCGTAGCGGTCGCGCGGTTCCAGACTGTAGCGCCTAGAACCGCTCGTCCATCCCGCCCGGCAATTGGATGATCGAATAATTGTAATTAAGTAATGCATAAGCTATACATTACGTCTTTCTTTGAATAAAATTCATGGTGGTTTAGTTGCTTGGTTTGAGGGATTAAAGCGACTAGACTGCTACGGTCATCGGCCCCTTGGTGGTTTAGTAGTAAACTAACATTGTCCCCCATTTAGTGTCCTAGGACTAAAATCTCTTACCTCGTAACCTCGAAAGAGACTCTGCAGTACTCACAAATTGTAACCAATCGCAGTTGCCGTAATTATGTCAGAGGACTAAATAACACGCCGTAAACTTGCCAGAAGGCGCGTTCAAATCATTGCTTTGGCTGCGCGGCAAGCCCCGAGGCAAGGACTAACGCAGCTAGTACAGCACTAAGTGAACTAACGGCGTACTGTCTGGTACTACGCAGAACATGCTGCCTTCTTCGGGCGCTGCGTGCTCTGCTGTTACGCACACTCGCTGTCTGTACTCCAAGCACACTATTGAGCACTGCTGGGGTCGCGCCGCTCTTTACACCGACGCCCGCCACACCCTTTTTTAAGCTCCTTTGTTTTCCAGAGTCCGCACCGTTGGCCGCTGGTGTGTTACCTCTTTTACTGCCAACTTTTTTCGGAGTGAAACGCTTTAATATATGGTTATTTTAATCGACGTCTTTATCATAAGTAACAACATAAAAAAATTCCACCGTTTCGTTTTCCAACGCGGGGAGAGATGGGCGTTTTGACGTGGACCTGTATGTCTCAGGGATAATGAACAGAATGATCATACTGCATATTTCATTTACGATACGTATTTTCAGAAAACCACTTGGATCTTATTTATGGTTACAAATACTTGACAGGTGAATAAAAACAACACTAGAGACCGCAATGACATTCGTTTACTTTATACCACGATCGTATGACCGAGGTATCACGTGCAGAAACGAGGAGCCACCAGCAGCAGCCACAGGGATCGCAAAAAGTCTGAGGATGGCTTTAACACAAGCAGAAACCAATAATAATAAACAAAAGTTATGCTGCGACCTCGACTGTTGTTTTTAATCGAAGTTAGCACCAGATCGCTGCGCTCCACAGACAATGTTGTCTACATTGATGATACTTGACATTTCGCTAGATTATTTCAAACGATATCCTTACATGCAGTTTCGAGTGTCTCATGTGACTGTCTCATCGATCCTCCTAACTGAATTTTTGTCAGAAAACTATTTGACACATGGCACATAAGGTGTTTGTTTTAGTTGGCTCTTTTCTTTCTTAGCACAACCTGCGCACCTTCGCCTTCTGTCACCTTCTGTAGGCAGATGGTCTCCAAGAGTCGCCATACATCTGCATGCAGCACTTGGCCGTCCCACACCTCTTTCTTTCAGTTTTTCGACAATAGCGCCTTTCTTTCCGCATGCACTCGTCTGCTCTGCAAGTGGTATAAGACAATCAATCAGTGGTATTTTATGGTATTTTTATGGTGTTAGTCTCGAAATACAATCCAAGCATTCAACACTGACACCATCATGTGCAATCTGTAATCGTAAGAACTCTGGAAATCATTAGCAGGCTTCCCTTTACAAGTGACCGAGCGAGGTGGCGAAGTGGGTAGCACACTGGACTCGCATTCGGGAGAACGACGGTTCAATCCTGCGTCCGGCAATCCTGATTGAGGTTTTCCGTGACTTCCCTAAATCGGTCTAGTCACATGCCGACACGGTTCCTTTGAAAGGGCACGGCCGACTTCCTTCCCCGTCCTTCCCTAGTACGATGAGACCGATGACCTCGCTGTCTGGTCTCTTCCCCCAAACAACCCAACTCAACTTTACAAATGCGACGTTCATACGTAGCAACAATACGCAGTAAATTCCAACTAGTTCTCTGATAACCTACCGAGGTCGCAATGGTAATGAAAGGATTAATACGATGTTTGATTCTGGTGCACGTGGGTAATACTTGAAAGTTCGTGCCGCACAAGCGAGTGCTCCGCCTAACCGTCCACACAGCTTTACTTCCGCCGGTACCTCTTCTCCCACCTTCCAAACTTCACATAGGCTCTCCTGCGAAATCTGCAGGACTATCACTCGAGGAAGAAATTTATCCTTTCTTCCAGGAGTGTTATCTCTGCAAGTTTCGCAGGAGAGCCTCTGTGAAGTTTGGGAGACGGGAGATGAGGTACCGGCGGAAGTAAAGCTGCGAGGACGGGCCGTGAGTTGTGCTTGGGTAGCTCAGTCGGTAGAACCTTTGTCCGCGAAATGCTAAGGATCCGAGTTCGAGTCTCGCTCTGGCACACTGTTTTCATATTCCAGGAAGTTTCATACCAACGCACAATCCACTGCAGGGTGCAAATTTCATTCTAGGTATTGTTTGCACATCTCGAATTATTGTTTGCGAGGTAAGTGTAGTGAGAAGTCTTTTTCTGGCGGAGCTTATACAACTTGCGAATATTCTGCAACATCTCCTCCCCCGTATTGGTTAAAAACAGTCTTGCTTGCAATTTTAGTTTTTTTTTATTTTTCAACGACGCGTTTAGCCTTATTTAGGCATCTTCAGGTTATCTTAATTTGGTATTTCTTAGAAGAATCCCTTAGTCAGTGTAGCCAAAGGGTATCGTCGAATATATGAGGCCAACATTGCCTTCATTAAACTCAGTAAAAACTTTTCGCTTTCCTCGCCCGTAGAGCGAAATCAGGTAAACTCTCAGACTGATTAATGATGTGCTTTCCGGCGTTAATTTCATTTTTGTTCACAAAGCGTCGAAGTTCCGAGATGAACAATTTGCACCTACGCCTCCCAAAATCAAACAACACATTAAGACAACACCGGCCAAAAGTGCGGGCTCTGAATAACAAATTAGCACGTAAGGGCGTAGAGAACTTCGGGAGTCCAGCGCTATAAAACAGCCGTGCGGCACCAACAGTACTCCACAGCCCGGCTGGAGTCCAGACGACGAGTATAATAACACAGCTCGCAACACATGAAGACAGCTGGGTCGAAATATCGAGCACGAAAATGGAAACAACAA
Organism: Schistocerca americana; assembly: GCF_021461395.2. Classification (NCBI taxonomy): domain Eukaryota; kingdom Metazoa; phylum Arthropoda; class Insecta; order Orthoptera; family Acrididae; genus Schistocerca; species Schistocerca americana. The sequence goes on along the minus strand of NC_060121.1, from coordinate 942,481,661 downwards.
CTCGGCTGAACACCCGAAAGTATACTATTAACCAAACACGCCGAGGAAACCTGAGAGATCAAAAGGCGCTTGAGCGCTCTCACGGCGTCACTCTATCCCGATCAAGCCTGACGACGCCACACGATTTAAAAAAAAAAAAAAAATTCTTTATTCCATCATTATTGTGATACAAAATAACCTACTACCTGAATACATTAGTAGGTCCTATCATTTTCTATTTCTAAGTTTCTATCTGCAGCTATTATTATGTTTAACACTACAGGATTTACAATGATCCATCACCACTACGGGAGTGTTCTGCTACTATGCTGTACTATGTTATTATTTTTCTAGTGTTACTTTAATTTTGGCTTCTACTGTTTAGATGCTACTTTCAGATGATTACTTATTATAACTACCCTACCTGCAGCGTTACAAGTGTGCCAGAGTCAATACAAACCTAACTTTTTGGCCATTCCCACTGAGCTAATCCCAGTGGGAGTGCCCCTGGCACTGGGCTGGCCGGTAACTTGGTCGCTGCAGTTTTATACTATTTCTCTTATCCTAATTTGATCTTATAACTAACCTTATTCTAATGTCATGATCGGTGCTTGTCAAATCCGGTAGTAATGTACTGCCCCCCAACCTATTCCGAAGACCTGGCGGATTCCAGCCGTGAAGCGACTGGCCTGTTCCACGTCCCGGCGGAACAGGGGGGCGTACGCGACAAATCTGATGTTTAATTAATGATTGTTACGTAGAAATTCTTTGAGGACTTTACTTGATATTTCATTGGTTAATTGATTCAGAATGTCGAAGGTGTTTTCATGCCTGAGCAGGTGGTACGTGTCGTTGTTCGGCAGTTATTCCCTAAGTTGGTGTGCAACATCGTCGAAGAGGGGACACTGATACACCACATGGTCTGGAGTGCCCTGCACTGCTCCACAGTCACACGCTGATGCCGCCCTTTTCCCGAACCGACAGAGATATGTCGGGTAGGGTCCGTGCCCGGTAAGAAAGTGCAGCAATCCCCTTGATGGTTTGATGTAGGTAAGTTCAAGGCGTTCCTTTATGCTTGGAAACAGCTCATGCGTTCTTCGGCCAGTTTCATCACTATCCCAGAGTTCCTGCCACAATTCCATTCCCCTTCTTTTGATGCTTGGTTTATCCCCTACATATACCCCCATAATTTCTTCTATCTTCTCCCTTCTATTTTTCTTGACCCAGTACCAGGTGGCCTGTTCCCTAATTTTTATGTCCAATGGACATAGCCCCATCAGTACTGAAAGTGCCCCTCCTGGAGTTGTTCTGTATGCGCCCACTGACCGTAGGAGCATATTTCGCTGCACTCTTCTTACGGCCACGGCAGGCATGACCCTCGTGAGCCTGTGTGCCCAGACCGCTGATCCGTAGCCTACTATGGATGTGAGGATGCTATTGTGATACAGTTTAATGAGATCAGGTGGGAGGTGAAATCTTTTGTGCCCTATTCCAATTAGGTTGTGTAGTACTGTGAGTGACCGTTGTGTTACTGTGTCTATATGTGATGCGTAGTTCCACCTCTCGTCGATGATGACACCAAGGTACCGAGCTTCTCTGCGCCTGAGGATCGGTAGGCCATTTATTCTGACGGTAGGGTTTCTTATGAGTTGACCCTTGAGCAGCAAGTAGGTTGACTTGTTAGGTGCTATTGACATCTTTGTTTTATGACACCATGTGGTCAGTATTGTGATGGCTCTTTCTACCTTTGGCTCCAATTCTTCGCGGCTATGGCCGCCGACCAGCAGGAGGAGGTCATCTGCGTAGGCTATGACCTCTAGCACATCTTCACTACTCTTTAGTTCTTCTAAGAGTGGTTCCATATTTATGTCCCAAAAGAGTGGCCCCAGGACGGATCCCTGAGGACACCCCTTGGTGATTTTCTTACTGACTTTTCCACTAGGGGCCGATAGCCAGACCTCCCTGTCTTCACAATAGCTCCTCAGACACCCATATAGCGGCCCTGGACATTCTTTCTCCCGCAAGCAGGAGAAGAGCGAAGGCCACCACAGGTTGTCAAAGGCGCCACTGATGTCCACCATGATGCCAACTATGTACTTGTGCGGGGCAGAGTCACAGACATCCGCGGCCAGGGCGATTGCGTCAGACGCGGACCGTCCTGTCCGAAAACCGAACTGTCTGTCACTCATCCCGCACACAACCCGTTGTGCAGCCAGCCTATCTGCCAGCAACCTCTCAAAGAGCTTGCCCATCAAGTCCAGTAGACATATAGGTCTGTATGACTTGGCTTCTTTGGGGTCTTTGTCTGGACCTTTTTTAATTACGACAACATTCGCCTTTTCCCATGTTGAGGGCAATGTCTGAAGCCGTAGACATTCGTTGTATAGCTGAGTGTCTGTCACTCATCCCGCACACAACCCGGTGTGCAGCCAGCCTATCTGCCAGCAACCTCTCAAAGAGCTTGCCCATCAAGTCCAGTAGACATATAGGTCTGTATGACTTGGCTTCTTTGGGGTCTTTGTCTGGACCTTTTTTAATTACGACAACATTCGCCTTTTCCCATGTTGAGGGCAATGTCTGAAGCCGTAGACATTCGTTGTATAGCTGAGTGAGAGGTGCTACCAGGAACGACGCGCCGGCGCTGGCCGCCAGGTGAATCTGTAGAGATTGCGCCATCGTTGCGGATTTTCGCTTTCGCTTCTCTCGCGGAACAATCGCGTAGTGTGGAGAACGTTTTGAACTGGCCCTGCCACGGCAGGAAACAAGCGTACAGGTATTCGACCACCTCACTGCAGAACTGGAGCAACAATATTAAAAGGAAATTCAAATAATTTTTGCTTTACAATACGTCATAAAGGAATTGTTAATATATGTGTATTTTTAATTAATCAATTTAAAATACAAATTAACAACAATCTGTATTAAAATCACTAAAAGTTACCACTGTGAGGGAAATCTAGTTTTCTTTAGGTAAACCAAGTGGCACATTACTTAACACTGCGGGATAATGCTAACATAATCGATACAGCAATGGGTGATGCCTCAAATGCAATCGGACTCAGCAGGATGTGGCTCCACCCCAAGTTCATCGCGAAATGCGTGGTACCTGAACACGGAAGTCCCGCGTCGCTGGATTGGCCGTGCCACAGAAGTGGACAGGTCTTTCATGAAATGGCCTACCCGGACACCAGATCTCACTCCGTGTGACTTTTTTCTATTAGGACACATTAAAGATCTGGTGTGTGTACCGCCTCTACCACGTGATGTAGCAGAGCCCAGGGAGATAATACGGGAAGCGACTGCCACAGTCGGCGATGCCATGCTGGGACGGGTTTAGCAAGAATTCGATTACCGTATTGCCGTCTGCCGGGTCACTCAGGGTTCACGTATCGAATGTTTGTAAAAACAAAAACTTCCAGAGTTTCTCTTCAATATGCAATATGCATGAAATGGTTCAAATGGCTCTGAGCACTATGGGACTTAACTTCCGAGGTCATCAATCCCTTAGAACCTAACTAACCTAAGGACATCACACACATCCATGCTCGAGGCGGGATTCGAACCTGCGACCGCAGCGGTCGCGCGGTTCCAGACTGTAGCGCCTAGAACCGCTTGGAATATGTATGACATCAGTACAATATTTAGTTCTTGTGCAATAAATAATTGAAAGTGTTCCCGCACTTTATGCACATCCCACTGGCAGCCGCGCGGTCTAGGGCGGCTTGTTTCGGTCCGTGGGGCTCCCCACGTCGGAGGTTCGCGTCCTCCCACGGGCATGGATGTGTGTGTTGTCCATAGCGTAAGTTAGCTTAAGTTGGATTAAGGGACCGATGACCTCAGCAGTTTAGTCCCATGAGACCTTACCACGAATTTCCAATTCCACCACTGGCAATTACCAAAATGGTAGAGGTGTTGCGTCTTACCCAACCATATGTTACGCAGAAAGACGTAGGGAAGAAAATCAATATTCTAAGTACAACATACAGGAATGAGTGTAATAAATAAAAAATAATAAACAAAGTTGATATAATCATCATATTCTAATTATTCAAAACTGGTTCAATGGCTCTGAGCACTATGGGGCTTAACATCTGAGGTCATCAGTCCCCTAGAACTTAGAACTAGTTAAACCTAACTAAGCTAAGGACATCACACACATCCATGCCCGAGGCATGATTCGAACCTGCGACCGTAGCGGTCGCGCTGTTCCAGACTGATGGGCCTAGAACTGCTCGGCCAAACCGGCAGGCACTAATTATTCAGATTCTTCCTTTAGCAGAGTTTCATCGGTATATTTATCTCTCAAGATAAATATACCGATGAACCTCTGCTAAAGGAAGCCGCTCCCTAGTGTCAAAATAATTCGCATAGGACACAATACGTACGCATAGAGTGACAGGTGCTTAAAAATTTGAAAATCTTTCTTGGTATGCCTACGTGCTTGTTTGGCAAACCCGTGGATAAAACAGCGATTTCAGCAAACAAGTCTGACCCTTACCAGAGGCATTTAAATGCGATGTACGTAGTGTTGTTGTTATGGTCTTCAGTCCTGAGGCTGGTTTGATGCAGCTCTCCATGCTACTCTATCCTTTGGAAGCTTCTTCATCTCCCAGTACCTACTGCAACCTACATCCTTCTGAATCTGCTTAGTGTATTCATCTCTTGGTCTCCCTCTACGACTTTTACCCTCCACGCTGCCCTCCAGTACTAAATTGGTGATCCCTTGATGCCTCAGAACATGTCGTACCAACCGATCCCTTCTTCAAGTCAAGTTGTGCCACAAACTCCTCTTCCCCCAAATTCTATTCAATACCTCCTCATTACTTATGTGGTCTATCCATCTAGTCTTCACCATTCTTCTGTAGCACCACATTTCAAAAGCTTCTATTTTCTTCTTGTCTAAACTATTTATCGTCTACGTTTCACTTCCATACATGGCTACACTCCATACAAATACTTTCAGAAACGACTTCCTGACACTTATATCTATACTCGATGTTAACAAATTTCTCTTCTTCAGAATCGCTTACTTTGCCATTGCCAGTCTACATTTTACATCCTCTCTACTTCGACCATTATCAGTTATTTTGCTCCCCAAATAGCGAAATTCCTTTACTATTTTAAGTGTCTCATTTTCTAATCCAATTCCCTCAGCATCACCCGACTTAATTCGACTACATTCCATTACCCTCGTTTTGATTTTGTTGATGTTTATCTTATACCCTCCTTTCAAAACACTGTCCATTCCGTTCAACTGCTCTTCCAAGTCCTTTGCTGTCTCTGACAGAATTACAATGTCATCGGAGAACCTCAAAGTTTTTATTTCTTCTCCATGGATTTTAATGGCTACTCCGAACTTTTCTTTTGTTTCCTTTACTGCTTGCTCAATATACAGATTGAATAGCATCGGGGAGAGGCTACAACCCTGTCTTACTCCCTTCCCAACCACTGCTTCCCTTTCATGTCCGTCGACTCTTATAACTGCCATCTGGTTCCTGTACAAACTGTAAATAACCTTTCGCTCCCTGTATTTTACCCCTGCCACCTTCATAATTTGAAAGAGAGTATTCCAATCAACATTGTCGAAAGCTTTCTCTAAGTCTACAAATGCTACAAACGTAGGTTTGCCTTTCTTTAATCTTTCCTCTAAGATAAGTCATAGGGTCAGTATTGCCTTACGTGTTCCAACATTTCTACGGAATCCAAACTGATCTTCCCCGTGGTCGGCTTCTACCAGTTTTTCCATTCGTCTGCAACAAAATTAGCGTTAGTATTTTGCAACTGTGAGTTATTAAACTGATAGTTCGGTAATTTTCACATCTGTCAACACCTGCTCTCTTTGGGATTGGAATTATTATATTCTTCTTGAAGGGTATTTCGCCTGTCTCATACATCTTGCTCACCAGATGGTAGAGTTTTGTCAGGACTGGCTCTCCCGAGGCCGTCAGTAGTTCTAATGGAATGTTGTCTACTCCCGGGACGTTGTTTCGACTCAGGTCTTTAAGGCTTCGTTTATACGTGCATCGAGTGTCCCGAGGAGGGGACGCGACGCCTGCCACGCCCCGCGTGCTGCGACCACGGCAGAGCAGAGCAGAGCACGGCACGGCTCTGCGTGGAGCGGCGCTGGCTGTGTATTGATTGCGCCGCTGCCGGCAATGGCCGCTGCCAAAACATCCCGCCTCCGTCTCGCTGCCCCGGCCTCTCCCCCTGCCCCCACATTCTTACTCACACACGGCCACGCACTGCCCAATAGCTGCACTAGCTATACCGCGCCAAACTGCCCAGTCAGGACTTAGACCAAGTAAGAGGCTTACTTCTCGGCGATGTTCCGAGTGTTTGCGAATTGGACTGGAGGCGAATATCAGCGGAACGGTGCAACGGTAACATTCTGCTTCTTCAGCCGACAAGAGTGCCTTCACCAAACTGACAACAGAATCGTTACAACGAAGAACGCAGCACTAGCTACAGGTGACAACTGCCGTACCATGCAACGGTTTGCGGCGCATGCAGTGCTTACATGTAAGCGTTACATACGAAGGGCGTTTGAAAAGTCCGTGCAAAAATAAAAACTACTTACGTGTTTGGGGTAAACCTTTTTTATGTTTCGACATAGTCTCTTTTTAGACTTATATACTTCGTCCAACGCTGTTCTAATTTGTTGATCCCTTCCGAATAACAGGAATTGTCCAAGTCTGCAAAATAGCTATTAGTTGCTGCAATCACCTCGTCGTTTGAATAAAATCTTTGTCCCACCAGCCATGTCTCCAAATTGGTGAACAAATAGTAGTCCGAGGGAGCCAAGTCTGGAGAATTGGGGGGATGTTAAACGAGTTCGAATCCTATTTTCAATACTTTTGAGACCACAACTGCTGAGGTGTGTGTTGGTGCATTGTCGTGATGGAAAAGGACTTTTTTGCGGTCCAATCGCCGGCGTTTTTCTTGCATCTCGGTTTTCAAACGGTCCAATAACGATGAATAATGTGTCCCTGTAATAGTTTTACCCGTTTCCAAATAGTCGATGAGGGTTATCCCTTGCGAATCCCGAAAGACAGTCGCCATAACGTTTCCTGCCGAAGGAATGGTCTTCGCCTTTTTTTGTGCAGATTCTCCCTTGGTAACCCATTGTTTAGATTGTTCTTTGGTCTCAGGAGTATAGTATTGTATCCATGTTTCATCCACAGTGACGAAACGACGCTTAAAGTCCTGCGGATTCTTCCCGAACATCTGCAAACCATCCTTGCAACACTTCACACGATTCTGTTTTTGGTCAAGCGTGAGCAATCGCGGAACCCATCTTCCTGATAGCTTTCTCATGTCCAAATGTTTATGCAAAATATTATGTAGCTGTTCATTCGAGATTCCCACAGCACTAACAATCTCACGCACGTTAACTCTTCTGTCATCTATCACCATATCATGGATTTTATCAAAGATTTCTGGAGTCGTAACCTCTACAAGGGGTCCAGAACGTTCAGCATCACTTGTGCCCATATAAAGTGTTCTAATCGAAGGTGCAGAGTCACCGTAATGCTTATCAAGCTTCTCTTTAGTCTCCTGAGGCGTTTAGTCTTTCATAAAGTTATGTTTAATCACCACACGAAATTCCTTTTCGTCCATTTTTTGACAATCACTCGACTTCTTTGATTCACACGAATGCCAAACACAAAGAAATAGACCAATATGGCTGAATATGTGCGTTCTTTCCAAAGATGCTACTAACTAAACATGACTTCGATACGTACCGTGGTGCCATCTCTCGGACTTTGCACGGACTTTCCAAACGCCCCTCGTAAAGGGAGTCAGCGTATCACCGCCCCAGTCTGTTCTCGCTGTGCTAGACGCATTTGCGAAGAGGACAGTAGACATACCGGCTAATAATCGTACTAAATGCCGCTATCCAGTCCATTGCGGTTCTGCGAATCTGAATGTGTTAACTACATTCGTCATTATTTTGGCCGTGTAGTCCGTAGTTGCCAGAGAATTACTAAAGGCATATTAGATATGTCTAGCAAGTACTGAAAACGCGTATTTTACCATACCTAAACATTTATGCGCACTAATGGTTCAATATTAGCCCGCATCTCATGGTCGTGCGGTAGCGTTCTCGCTTCCCATGCCCGGGTTCCCGGGTTCGATTCCCGGCGGGGTCAGGGATTTTCTCTGCCTCGTGATGGCTGGGTGTTGTGTGCTGTCCTTAGGTTAGTTAGGTTTAAGTAGTTCTAAGTTCTAGGGGACTGATGACCATAGATGTTAAGTCCCATAGTGCTCAGAGCCATTTGAACCATTTGGTTCAATATTTAGTCGTTTGTTACATTAGGAAGCTAGTAGTGAGACTAGCGAAAACGAAAATAAGCCCACAAAACAACTTTAAGGTCAGAAATACCTGACAAATGTGCACGCAGACGATACTTCCGGCGTAAACACGTAACACCCGAAAATACAACCACTTTGGTCTATAAAAAGAAATGCGTTTTCAGTATTTGCGTAGATGGAAAATGGTTCAAATGGCTCTGAGCACTATGGGACTTAACAGCTGTGGTCATCAGTCCCCTAGAACTTAGAACTACTTAAACCTAACTAACCTAAGGACATCACACACATCCATGCCCGAGGCAGGATTCGAACCTGCGACCGTAGCAGTCGCGCGGTTCCGGACTGCGCGCCTAGAACCGCGAGACCACCGCGGCCGGCGCGTAGATGGATCCAAAACATCATAGTAGCGAAATGTCAACTACATTCTACTCCACTCTCTACCCCTTCTCAGCTACTTCGCTTTTCAAACTTGTGGTCCATAGACTGATCGGCCAGAACATTATGACCACCTAACTAATATCCGGTTTGTCCATCTTTGGCACGGACAACAGAGTCGTGGCATGGAAGCAACGAGGCCTTCTCAGGTCTGCACCACAAGGAACCTAATTCCCGTAAATTCCGGCGAGGGGGCATGAGCTCTGACGGGATGTTCAGTCACATCCCAGATGTTTCCGATGGGCTTCCGAACTGGCGAGTTCGAAGCCCAGCACAGCAAATGGAACTCGCCACTGTGTTCCTCGAACCACTCCGTCACACTCTTGGCCTCGTCAAATGGAGCATTATCTTGTTGAAAAACACGATCGACATGAAGGGGTCTACGTGGTCAGCAACCAATGTCCCATACTGCTTGGCCGTGATGGTGCCTTGCACGAGCGCCACTGCACCCACGGATGTCCATGTGAATTTTTCCCAGGTACAATGGAGCCGACACCAGCCTATCCCCGTGCAGCAGTCCAGGTATCAAGGAGCTGTTCCCCTGGAAGACGTCGGATTCCTGCCCTCCCATCGGCAAGTTGAAAAAGGTGTCGGGATTCATCAGACTATGCAACGCTCTTCCACTGCGCCAACGTCTAGTGCCGATTGTCACTTGCCCTTTCAGTCGTAGTTGCCGATGTCGTCGTGTTAACATTTTCACATGCGTGCTTCGTCGGCTGCGGAAGCCCATCGTTAGGAGTGTTCGGTTCACTGTATGTTCAGACACACTTGTACACTGCTCAGCATTAAAGTCTGATGTTAGTTTCGCCACAGTTTGCCCCCTGTTATGTTTTATCAGTCTGCCCAGCCTACGACGTCCGGCATCTGTGATGAGGGGTGGCCGCTCAACTCCACGACGTGTGGACGTGGTTTCACCTTGTTTTCGGCACGTTTCGAAGACATGTACCTCTGCACTCCTCGAACACCCGACAAGATCAATGTATATAGTGTTTTATGAACAACAGTCCAGAAACTGCAATCTTTATATATTTATCTGTAAGTATTTTAGAGTTAACGCTCTATCTTCAGGATTTAAAAGTTGCAAACGACACTATTCCCCATGACCTGTTATAGCATTCACAACTCAGTGTTGTGAAAATTTGACTTCCTCACCAGGATATTGTCGAAACCCCTTGTAAGCATGTATCGAGTAGCGCTGATATCGATTATGATGACAGCGCAGAAACAATTTTCGTGCGGGAATGTAATCATGTATCGAGTAGCGCTGATATAGATTTTCATGACAGCGCTATGGTCGCCTTTTTTGTTTTTTCTTCGCGCCAGAACGAGCGAGGGAGTCACGTCGAGGTGTTTAATCGTGTGCTTGGTGTGAAGACGTTAAGGAATCAGGCTAAGAGAACAAGTAAGTTTTGTGACTATAAATGTGTTTGATGTTGTGTAATTATTCGTGCACGTCACGAGACGTAATCCGCGATTCGCGAAGTCAAAAACCACGAGAACATGTTTAGATGCCCGCGAGCATCTCATCCGCGTCGGCAAATGACACTTGGACTACCTATATTGCCACGAACGCCGCATCCGGATAGCACTGTGGGGTGATGTATTGTGGTGTAGTGTTACTGTATGTATCAGTGCATCAACATATTCGTTTCCAGAATGAAATTTTCACTCTGCAGCGGAGTGTGCGCTAATATGAAACTTCCTGGCAGATTAAAACTGTGTGCCGGGCCGAGACTCGAAATCGGGACCTTTGCCTTTCGCGGGCAAGTGCTCTACCTGCTGTGAGGACGGGGCGTGAGTCGTGCTTGGGTAGCTCAGTTGGTAGAGCACTTGCCCGCGAAAGGCAAAGGTTCCGAGTTCGAGTCTCGGCCAGGCACACAGTTTTAATCTGCCAGGAAGTTTCAGATATGTTACTTTGTGAAGCGTGAAACAGTGCAGCCCTATGTAGTGCAAGTGTTAAAAAATACATCAATGGATTATACTAAGCTCAAACTTAAATTTCGGTAATTGGCACTTCTTTATTCCCCTTGTTAGTTATCATTTATTACGGCAATACTCAAGCTGCTGTTCCTAGACTGCAAGGGAAGAAGCGAATGACGATTGGATTTACGAGGTGAGAGGGTAGGAATAGCAAATACAGACGAAACTATACCGCACCCTCCCCCATTCGCTTACACCCTCCTGCAACTCTTAAATACTGCAGATGGTGCTTTCGCTCCGAAGTACGTATCGGTAAATAAAAAGCCATTGATAACATTTTTTTACATTCCACTGTATCTCTGTTCTAAGTAAAACCATTATGGATTCTTTAAATCATACGTAGTATGTATCGTTCAAGACATGGTTCTGATTTTCACGAAGAATGTAGTATAACCAGAATTGACTAACCTAGATTGCCATACGCTCAATGAAAAAGCCATCTGTAACACTTCCACGACGTGCTACTAATTAAAAAACATGACAAACGACTCTTCCAGCAAAGAGAATAGTACTTGGGGTCTATATTTATCTTTAGCTTGAGGTTATGTGAGCGACACGTCAGTCCTCGAGCGCCCACGCGTTCCTTCGTGTCACTCGCACAAGCGTTGCTTGTTGTCACTCCCAAAGACTACGTCGAGCCACAGCGTCGCACAGAAGGTACCGTTACAGTCAATAACAGGGATGCCAACAGGTCCGCGCAGCAAACCTGGGGAGATAGTTTGCTGCGGTCACCCCGGCCCTATCCTCCTTCAGGCTAAGGCTACAAGGGCGTTTTTTTAACGTAACGATTTTACGTAAGTTAATGCAACGTGTTCTTAGCGCAGAGACCTGGCTAAATCATATGTTAAACAAGGCAACACGTTAAATGACGCATGTCTGGGAAGCACGATGCATTGCTAACGTGTGGATTGTCCGCAAGAATTCCCCCGTTCCTTGCAAAGACGTATGGTGTTTCCCCATCGGAGAGTCCTTGACCCCACCCTCACTCACACACACACACACACACACACACACACACACACACCACGTCACCTTCTGGAGCTGCACTGTGCCACGAGCAAGCTTTTAAACTGAGCAGCTGCTCACAACTTGCGGCTGTGATCGGCAAGTATTTGTCTGCATTTTTAGTAATTATCTCACCGATCGTCATCTCATTCGAATTCGTGCAATATTTGTTAGCTAAATTGCGAAATAGTTCACGCAAAGGATCATCTGATTCAACGAACGGATCTGCATGCAATGTCCCTCAGCAGTGAGGTCTGAGAGACGAGCGTTCGCGACGACGGCAGTTCAAATTCCCTATAGCTACTCGTATTCTAAGAGGTTTTCCTAAAGCGCTTAAAAGCAAAAGAAAACGGTAAGGCTATTTTCTTGATCATTACTCAGTCCAAGCACACTCTCTCTCTTTAGTGGCCTCCACGTCAAGGGCAGTCGAACCATAACCTACCGTCTTCCGTTTGAAAGAGGTTATTGCGTGTGAAGAGAAGCATAAGCAGTGAATGCACGCCATTTGCAACGGTTGCGCCGTAAGTGGGCTATTAACGCTTTCCCAGTGACTCACTTCTCCGTATGTAGTAAAAGTTAAAGTGCTGATCTCGAATGTGGAGCTTCTTTCGAAAACCACACTGCTATGCTAGACGTGGCTGTTGGACGTGGTAGCTCCTTGCTTTCCTCCGGCTTCAGAGTTTAGTTTTTATTGTTCGCCGGCCGCTGTGACCGAGCGGTTCTAGGCGCTTCAGTCCAGAACCGCGCGGCTGCTACGGGCGAAGGTTCGAATCCTGCCTTGGGCATGGATGTGTGTGATGTCCTTAGGTTAGTTAGGTTTCATCTACATCTACATCCATACTCCGCAAGCCACCTGACGGTGTGAGGCGAAGGTACCTTGAGTACCTCTATCGGTTCCCCCTTCTATTCCAGTCTCGTATTGTTCGTGGAAAGAAGGATTGTCGGTATGCCTCTGTGTGGGCTCTAATCTCTCTGATTTTATCCTCATGGTCTCTTCGCGAGATATACGCAGGAGGGAGCAATATACTGCTTGACTCTTCGGTGAAGGTATGTTCTCGAAACTTCAACAAAAGCCCGTACCGAGCTACTGAGCGTCTCTCCTGCAGAGTCTTCCACTGGAGTTTATCTATCATCTCCGTAACGCTTTCGCGATTACTAAATGATCCTGTAACGAAGCACGCTGCTCTCCGTTGGATCTTCTCTATCTCTTCTATCAACCCTATCTGGTATGGATCCCACACTGCTGAGCAGTATTCAAGCAGTGGGCGAACAAGCGTACTGTAACCTACTTCCTTTGTTTTCGGATTGCATTTCCTTAGGATTCTTCCAATGAATCTCAGTCCGGCATCTGATTTACCAACGATCAACTTTATATGATCATTCCATTTTAAATCACTCCTAATGCGTACTGCCAGATAATTTATGGAATTAACTGCTTCCAGTTGCTGACCTGCTATATTGTAGCTAATGATAAGGGATATATATTTCTAGGTATTCGCAGCACATTACACTTGTCCACATTGAGATTCAATTGCCATTCCCTGCACCATGCATCAATTCGCTGCAGATTCTCCTGCATTTCAGTACAATTTTCCAATGTTACAACCTCTCGATACACCACAGCATCATCCACAAAAAGCCTCAGTGAACTTCCGATGTCATCCACAAGGTCATTTACGTATATCGTGAACAGCAACGGGCCCACGACGCTCCCCTGCGGCACACCTGAAATCACTCTTACTTCGGAAGACTTTTCTCCATTGAGAATGACATGCCGCGTTCTGTTATTTAGGAACTCTTCAATCCAATCACACAATTGGTCTGATAGTCCATATGCTCTTACTTTGTTCATTAAACGGCTGTGGGGAACTGTATCGAAGTCAAGAAATACGGCATCTACCTGGGAACCAGTGTCTATGGCCCTCTGAGTCTCGTGGACGAATAGCGCGAGCTGGGTTTCACACGACCGTCTTTTTCGAAACCCATGCTGATTCCTACAGAGTAGATTTCTAGCCTCCAGAAAAGTCATTATTCTCGAACATAATACGTGTTTCAAAATTCTACAACTGATCGACGTTAGAGATATAGGTCTATAGTTCTGCACATCTGTTCGACGTCCCTTCTTGAAGACGGGGATGACTTGTGCCCTTTTCCAATCCTTTGGAATGCTACGCTCTTCTAGAGACCTACGGTACACCGCTGCAAGAAGGGGGGCAAGTTCCTTCGTGTACTCTGTGTAAAATCGAACTGGTATCCCATCAGGTCCAGCGGCCCTTCCTCTTTCGAGCGATTTTAATTGTTTCCCTATCCCTCTGTCGTCAATTTCGATATCTACCATTTTGTCATCTGTGCGACAATCTAGTTTAAGTAGTTCTAAGTTCTAGGGGACTAATGACCTCAGATGTTAAGTCCCATAGTGCTTAGAGCCATTTGAACCATTTTTTTATTGTTCCGAAGAATGGTTTGACGCAGCTCTTCACGTTAGTCTAACAATAACAAGCCACTCCATCTTCTCTTAACTACTGCACCCAGCAGTGATTTTAATTTGTTTGCTCTAGCCCATAAACTTTTCGGGATTACGAGACTGACGATTCCTTGATGGCTCGGGATGTGTCTTACTGACAGTTACTTCCTATTAGTTAAGTTTGTCCACAAATTTATTTTCTTCCCAATTCGGTCCCGAACCTCTTATAGTAGCACTCGATCTACCCATCTAATCTTCAGCATTCTGTATCGTTACATTTCAACAGTTCCTGTCCAAGCCGTTTAATCGCCGAAATTTCACTTCCGCACAACGCTACGCTCCTGACAAATTGACTTATCCTACCAGCTATATGGGGCCCTACGGCTCTATCAAAATAACGAAGTGATTGACAGTCGCGGCAGGGGAGGGTCCGATAATGTCGGGTCACGATTGTTCGCGTACACAGTACGGTTGCGGCATCGACATCCGGGCGTTTCTGTTCTGGAAACATTAACGTGCTATTCGTTAAAGTCTATATTGGGTTTGCTTTGGCTGTCATGTGAGATATCAGAGCGACGTGACAGCGGTGGACAAAAAGGAGTGAGCAAGCTTTAATTGGTTGTTCCTATGGCAGCAACCCAGTTGACAAGTAGCTGTCAACTACTCCGCCATTCTGATACAGATATAAAGTTCGAGTGGATACCGCAGCACGGTGCAAATTGACATTTTTCACACATTTATCAGCTTACGCAGAGAGCTCCATTGCCTTTATTACAGAAATGATATCGGCCATTTACTCTAGCGCAGAGGTCCCGAAGTTTTCCTCTGACGGAACACTTCGAGAATTCTAGTACTTGCACACCTTGTTTATTTTGAAGATTAATAATGTTCTGGCGTAACCACAAGCGCCGGAACGAAGACGAAGAACGCAAGACCAGAGAAGGCAGTGAGGCGACGTGAGCCAGCAGTGCGATGATTAGACCGGACCACGACAGGAGCGGCCTCTACAAGAGGAGATTATAAGCGCTGCTCCTGCCAAACTCTTTAGAAGCAAACACATAAGACAGGAAACCAAAAGGATCCGCTACAAAACTACTGTGCTCCCCACCATGACTTATGGCTGCGCACATGGGGAACAGCTAGCAAAACCAAAAGGTATGTATGCAGACAATACAGAACAAAGTCCTTGGATGGAGCCTATGGACCAAAACTACAACCCTCCATGAAGCCCTGGAGATGGACACTGTCGAAACAACAATAAGAAAGCTAACCCCAACTGTCTATAAAAATCTGGGCATATACAGAGACAACAGCAGACACCTGCGAAACATCGGAACAATCCAACCAAGAACATGGCACTAACAAAGAGTTCCACGAAGCCAGCAATCTGAATTCGTGCCCACCAGCAGAAGAAACCTCACTCCCTTAGAAAATCACCACCTAGGACAGGCTAATTACTACCCCATACTAGACCAATAGAATGTAAAACAAGCTCATGACAAACCAATTAGAATAGGCTTACTAAAAATATTAGATCAGTAAGACGTAGGATAAATTCATGGCACGGCGAAAAAACAATCAGAATGTTGTTGTTGTTGTTATTGTTGTGGTCTTCAGTCCTGAGACTGCTTTGAAGCAGCTCTCCATGCTACTCTATCCTCTGCAAGCTACTTCATCTCCCAGTACCTACTGCAGCCTACATCCTTCTGAATCTGCTTAGTGTATTCATCTCTTGGTCTCCCTGTTCGATTTTTACCCTCCACGCTACCCTCCAATACTAAATTGGTGATCCCTCGATGTCTCAGAACATGTGCTACCAACCGATCCCTTCTTCTAGTCAAGTTGTGCCACAAGCTCCTCTTCTCCCCAATTCTATTCAATACCTCCTCATTAGTTATGTGATCTACCCATCTAATCTTCAGCATTCTTCTGTAGCACCACATTTCGAAAGCTTCTATTCTCTTCTTGTCCAAACTATTTATCGTCCATGTTTCACTTCCATACATGGCTACACTCCATACAAATACTTTCAGAAACGACTTCCTGACATTTAAATCCATACTCGATGTTACACAAATTTCTCTTCTTCTGAAACGCTTTCCCTGCCATTGCCAGTCTACATTTTATATCCTCTCTACTTCGACCATCATCAGTTATTTTGCTCCCCAAATAGCAAAACTCCTTTACTGCTTTAAGTGTCTCATTTCCTAATCTAATTCCCTCAGCATCACCCGACTTAATTCGACTACATTCCATTATCCTCGTTTTGCTTTTGTTGATGTTCAGAATAGGCTAACCAAAAACATATTAGGCCAGTAAGATGTAGGATAAATTCATGGTGTCCAATCAAGTAAAATAGGCTATAAACAAAGGAAAACCAAAAGTCTAGGACCTCTAAATAAGTAATCTTAGATTAAGTCAAACCAAGACAACATAGGAATACTGACCTAGTGACAACAAAGCTAGAAAACCAAAGCCTCAACCCAATGAGGCACAGAGCCCCACCTATGGCGGCGGATTGGCGAACTTCTAAGTTCAATAATTCACGATCCTGTCCCCAAAAGTTTAAATAAACGGTGCCACCACAGCAAAACGGTGCCACCACAGCACTAAAGTCAAACAAAACACCACACCATAACACGTCAAACCGGCGAAGCCGGTGAGACTGATCTTCAACAATGTTACACAAAAAAAAAAGCCTCAGCGCTCAGTATCGGGACAGTATTCGCACAGTTGTAGCCCGGCACTCACAGAAGCGTTATTAGTGATCCATATCCATTTGCGTGTTTAGACACTGTCTATAGCGAAGAACATTACGGTTTGCACGTGGCCCATCGCTTGCGACACTTGTTGCAAATACAAGTATTTAGAATAAAATTTTCACTCTACAGCGGAGTGTGCGCTGAAATGAAACTTCCTGGCACATTAAAACTGTGTACCGGACCGAGACTCGAACTCGGGACCTTTGCCTTTCGCGGGCAAGTGCGAGTTCGAGTCTCGGTCCGGCACACAGTTTTAATCTGCCAGGAAGTTTCAAGTTAAGTATTGTCAATCTTCTTTATTTTAATGAAAATTATTAAAGTGATTTGCTTGAATTGTTGAACAGCATTCCGAGAAAGCAGCATCCCTTAGGCACCCTATACAAGACGAGTGGTTCCTTGTTTTATTCGGTGATCACTTCAATATTAAATCATAAATAATAACACAGGACTCACAACAAAATTAAAAAATAATTAGTACCGTCAAAAAATCGAAAGAAAAGAACCGCCACGTTATAACAGTTATTCGCGGAACACTTATTAACTTTTCGCGTAACATATTTTGGGAAACCCTGATCTAGCGTGTGAACTCAGTCTTCAGAACACGTACTACGTCGCGAAACGGGCAGTCTTTCGCTATACGTCCGTCAGGCGGCAGCTTTGGCTGCCCTGCATCGTATTTGCCGAGATCAATGTAAATGCGAGAAAGCGGGCTGCCTTGTAGGTAGGTGTGACAGCAGTGGAAAATGGTGCTTGGCTGCAGTGTGAATGTCCTCCGTACCTGAGCAAACAAACGCGTTCTTTATGTAGGTGCGTGAAATGATAACGGAACGAAGCGCGTGCGCCTGTGTTGCTATTTGTGTATGTCGCGGTCACGTATCTTTCCAGTCGGTGTCTTCTCGTCTTGCACAGCAGTCCTACTGAGATTGCGAACGCCACGCTCCTTTAACCCCAGAACTCTAACCGGAGGGCCGGCTGGGGTGGCCGAGCGGTTCTAGGCGCTACAGTCTGGAACCGCGCGACCACTACGGTCGCAGGTTTGAATTCTGCCTCGGGCATGGATGTGTCTGATGTCCTTAGGTTAGTTATGTTTAAGTAGTTCTACGTTCTAGGGGACTGATGACCTCAGAAGTTAAGTCCCATAGTGCTCAGAGCCATTCGAACCATTCTAACCGGAGGAAAATGCTGTACCACTACTAAACCACCGTATAGCTTTCTAATCTACATTTTATTAAAAAATGGTTCAAATGGCTCTAAGCACTATGGGACGTTACATCTGAGGTCATCAGTCCCCTAGAACTTAGAACTACTTAAACCTAACTAACCTAAGGACATCACACACATCCATGCCCGAGGCAGGATTCGAACCTGCAACCGCAGCAGCGGCGCGTTTCCGGACTGAAGCGCCTAGAACCGCTCGGCCACAGCGGCCGGCTACATTTTATTCAAAGGAAGTCATAATTTATAGGTTATGCATTTATTAATTACAATTACTAGATCTCCAGTGGTTTGCTACATACCACATTAAATACAGAATGTCCTATTTTATACCCTAATGCAGTCGTAAATTTTACGAGAGTTTAGTAATCTAGCGTTAAAGGTAGCTGCAACCAGCGTGCCTAGGAAAAATTTCCGCAAAGATTAGCACTGCACAAGCTTGACGGTGATGATGGAACTTCGATTATGCGTGTTTGTGTAACTGTTCAACCGTGTGCGTGCTTCAGTGAAGCTTGTGCACGCATTCGTTAGTAATTAATTTTTATTTGGTCCTGCTAAATTACGTTCCGTAGAAATGTTGTACTGTAATGTAGGTTTCTTCAAAGAATACAATATTGCATGGAGAAAAGAAGAAGAAAAACAACATTGCTATCAAACAGTTTCCCTAGCGTGTTTACTGCTAAAGATAAATATGGGAATAATATTTTCGTTGCTTTAACCACTATTTACTCCACATGTCACGTTTTCTCTTTTGTTTTTTTTCGTAACACAAATAAAGCGGCTGCCAAAGCCGCGCATCTTGGTCTTCGACATTTTCTGGTAAACATGTACAAAACATGCTTCAGCCGTGGGGAGGCGCTAGGAACATGAGCATGTTTGCTAAACACGCTTGCGCATGCGTGATTGTCAAGCATGTAGTCACGTGTGCAGCCGCCTTAAGATGCGCTTCGAAATTGTTGTACGAGGATTCTCCTGCTTTTAGACTGGACGTGTTTCTTCGCCACGAAAACCCCTTCCCCCACATTGCATGTGAGACTAGCCTCCCACGCAACAGCCGACCCCACAGCGGAAAGTTCCGACGCCCTCGCGCAATGGCGTCTCTCGTCCCTCACCTCTCTCCCCTCACAAATAAAAACTCCTCTGAGATTAGCGAAACACTCTTGTCAGCAGGGCTCGACCTAGAAAACAGAAACGTTTCTAGAGAACGGCCGAATTGGTCTACTACTACGGAGCGTGTCGGCCACTCGACAGCGTCTGACCGTATTCCCAAAGTCGCGCCACACTTTTAACACGCAGACATATATATCAGTAGATCAGTTTAGCCGTTCTCTGCTTCGAATTGTACTGCCACAGGACTCATTCGTTAGAAGATCGGAAGAAAAGCACCGGCATACCATCGCCAATGGGATCATGCCTAGTAAAGTACTTTAGTTGAAACCAGCCTTCAAGTTAAGGTAAGATTTACTTATTAAACTGTGTCAGCGTATCGTCTAATGATGAAAAAAGAGCAGTGTGTCGTTCTGTTGTTTTTACTAAAGTAGGGATGTTGAGTACACATCGGTTCCGTAGGAAAGTACGTTGCATAGAAATCGTAAGTTCAGATTACGTTGGTGATACTGTTTACGCTAGCACGCTAAAATAATGAAGGTACATGTTTGCTTCGATACAGCCGCGCGCGATAACGCTTTTCCAGAGCAACTTGACGCTCGCTGCTGGGTTCCATTGGCTTTCACTTCAAACTTCTCTTTGCGGACCGGTCACTACGACGTAGTAAGTCGGTGGATACGGTTGTGTAAGTGCTGCATGTTTCAATAGCATGTCAGACCTACAAATGTTACGTTTCCGTGTAAGAAATACTGACGTACAAATTAACATGAAGCAGCCATTTTGTTACAACACAGGTGAGCGTTATTGAAATCAGAATAATGAAACGCCTATAGTGGCACATTGTCCTAGTGTTCCACATCTACACTCCGCGAGCCAGCTTACAGTGTGTGGCGGAGGCTACTTCAGCACCACAATACGTCTCCCCTTCCCTTTTCCGTTCGCGACTGGTGCATAGGAAGTATGACTCTCCACAAACGTCTGTATCAGCTCAGATTTCACCGACTTTCTCGTTATGGTCACTTCGCGAAACGTATGCGTGAGGAGGTAAAATATGTTAGCAACCTTTTCTTGGAACGTACGCTCTCTGAATTTTTAGTTGCTCCGCGACGCATAACGCCTCTCCGTAACGCTTTCACGCTTGCTGAACGTAGAATTCTTCCAACGAATCTCAACCTCTGTTTCGTTACTTCTACAACATCTATAGCTATGCTCTGCAAACCATAGTAAAATGCATGGCAGAGGGTACGTCCTACTGCACCAGTTATTAGGGTTTCTTCCCACTCCACTGGCGCGCGAGAAGCATGATTGTTTGAATGCCTCAGTGCGTGTTGTGATTATTCTAATCCTCACGATCCCTATGTGAGCGCCGGCCAGAGTGGCCGAGCGGTTAAAGGCGCTACAGTCTGGAACCGCACGACCGCGGCGGTCGCAGGTTCGAATCCTGCCTCGGGCATGGATGTGTGTGATGTCCTTAGGTTAGTTAGGTTTAAGTAGTTATAAGTTCTAGGGGACTTATGACCACAGCAGTTGAGTCCCATAGTGCTCAGAGCCATTTGAACCCTATGTGAGCGATACGTAGCGGGGTTGTAGTACATTCCTAAACTCATAATTTAAAGGCGGTCCTTGAAAGTTTGTTAGCAGACGTCTCGGTTTCGTTTACGCCTATCTTCAAAAGTCTGACTGTTTAGTTTCTTCAGCATCTCGGTAACGTTCTCCTATGGGTCAAGTCTGTGACCATTCTTGTTGCCCTTCTTTGTACAATTCTTCTGTTTATAACAGCTTGGATGCGATCATACTGCTTTAGATATCTACAGACGGTAACTTTTATTTCTCGCTTTGTAACACCCCCTTATCCTTCCAAATACCTACACTAGATTCAGAGGGTGTCACGGCAAGATAGCTTCTGTCACTTAAATTTTGAGGGTTCATCAGTTAATTAAAATAGAAGCACTGTGATTCAACTAGATGTAATATTTTTGTTAATACTGTTTCGTCACACAGTTTAATATCATGTGACACTAAGCAAATGCTTCAGAGCAAGCTGCTTTGCTACCAATAATTACGACGTGGACAGAGAGCTGTTCTAACACTCAACCGAGAGCGTGCCAGGCAACCACAACAAACAGCGCAGCGCTATTTTCCACCCCCATTGTTGACACCGCCAATTGCTTCCTTAATTGTTGATAAAAACGAATATACTTTCCAGTGCTATATTGCGACTGTGGAAATTAAGCTACGTATCTTAAAGGCTTTTACTGTTCCCCTCCGTCGTTTATGCTCATACGTAACATTTATTAACGACAAGGTTACGTGCAACAATTGCCGATGTTGTGTAGGTCTTCCTTCATTACACTACAGTTTTCTGACTTATCACGTTACTATCGAACTCTTACAAACTTTCAAGCATGATTGAGATGGAAAATGTATCATTTGATGGTAAAGGTCCCTGCAACGGAGTTATACGCGAAAACCGTTGCGATAGGTTTTGACAGTGGAATACATGTACCAGTACTGTTGATACTAAGATTGTAGGGTAGGCATTGTACGGACCAAAACAAGAAAAAGGTCTAGTTAACATGAGCTCCAAAATGCATACCTTAAGGGCTCCGCAATAGAGGAGACGTGTTTCACACTAGCGATGATGAACAAATGTCCATAGCTCCCAAGGTATGCATTCTAGAGCTCATTATTTTTTCTTGTTTTGTTCTAGACTAGCATCTCTGGAAGTTGCATACCCTAAGTTCTTAGGAACAACAGTGTCGGTGCACGTAATGCACTGTCAGAATGATTTTCGCTTGTAACTTTCGACTCGTTCGTTTCCGAACCTCGGACCCTACCTGAAATTGAACATTTATCCGTCTCCATCAGCCTCGAAAGTCTGTAACATCATCACGGAATCACCCTGCATATACTTACATCGCCTGTAACTTTGACGCTCTGTATCATCGCTGGATGACGTTTCCGGACGTGGGTTCCTGCATAAAACTTGATCTACTCATTCCCCCTCTGCAACCTCTAGAAGCAGATAACATCAGTTGTGAAACATCCCGTATACATCGCAAAAAATAGCGACCATGTAACTCTGTCCCTTGCGGTTCTCCCAAAATTACTTTTCTATCTATCGATTTCGTTTCGTCAAGAACGACGTGTTGATTTCCTTGAATCCAGTGACGGTTTTGGTTCGGTACTCGGTAAGCTCTTGTCTTGTTTACCAATCGGCAGTTCGGTACTGTATCGACTGCCTCCCGGAAGACGTTTCCGAATGTGTTTGGCGGGGACGCGACGTTCGAGACGACGGCATCGATCGATGGGCGTTACTCGGCTGCACTCCAAGACGGCAATCGACCCCGACGTGTTCCGGAGAGACGGGCGAGCAGAGGGCTGGCCAGCCCGGCGGCGAGACTGCGGCACGGCTGGCTTACCTGCAGTGCGGCTGCGGACGCAGCTGTGGTTGTGTCCGGAGCCCGCGCGGCTGCGCGCCTCCGCCTCCGGCCCGGGTCGCTCACCGCCGCCTCCACACTGTCCACTGCACTGGCCGCCCCGGCACGGCGGAAATGAACTCACCAGCACGGTTCGGAACGGATCGGAACAGAGCGTCGCGGCACGGAACACGGGCGCGCAGCGACCACCGCAGCCGACCTCCGCAGCAGACTGCGGCCGCCGCGCCACTCGCAGCGCTGCGCCGCTCCGCCATGCGCGGTTCGGGGCCGCCGCCAGGTCCCCGGCTCCCGGTCGCGCATGTGTCGCGTCGCGGCTCGCGGTGCGTCGCGTGCGAATCTTGACGCCGCAGACGCGGATCCGACGGGCATTGCTGACGCTTCACATCCCCCCGCAAAAGATATTTATTCGAGGCGTTTATATTTTTACGTAAACCGAGTTCCTAAATCTCAGCCAAGATTCGGAGAATGTAGTTCTGTGGAAACTGAATAGCCGCACACACGAGCGACGGATCGCGATTCATCGCCGTGTCGTGCGATATGTTCGCATATCGAAGCGATCGATCGCTGATCGCTTAGAATTTTCATGCAGTCTGATGAATCGCATACGATGTGTGACAATATGGCTGCTTGGATGCGACCCGTTTGTCTAATTATTAACCTTAGCGGTACCAAACCATTTTCCATAAAGCGTACTTACTACCAAGGGAGAGGGGTAGTTTGGGCCAACCACAATTTTTTTTTAATAACTCGTTAGTTGTTAACATCCAACAAGATCTTTTTTAAATAGCTACTGGTGTATAAGTAGAGCCCTGAAGTGAAAATTCCTTTTAGCATAGTCTTAACAATACCAAGTCATTTTCCGTAATGTGTATACGGGAAGAAGGGCGCTTTATGACCACCGTGAAAAATTTAAAGAAGTACGATTTTCGTTAATTCCATTCACAACATATGCTCTTGAGATACGTACATGTGCAAGAAGGGTCCTGAAGTTGTAAATATGAATTTGAAATTTGTTGCGAAAAGTTACATTCACTAATAAATTCAAAACAAATACGGAATCAGATATATGAAATGATTAAAAACGACAAATATTTTTTCAGTTTTTTTAAAAAAATACATTACTAGATTACAGTATTTTCCTCTTGGTATTGCGACGGTTAATCGTTTTTGTGTAGTTTTGTTTCGTTTCACTTTGTCCGTGTTAAGCAGGAGCTTCACATTAGAGTTTATAGTTTATCTGAGAAATCAAGTTTAGGCCAGGTGTTGCCGTTAATATTAGCACTCCGTCATCAGGACACAAGTGGCCCATCGGGACCATTCGACCGCCGTGTCATCCTCATGAGGATGCGGATAGGAGGGTCGTGAAGTCAGCACACCGCTCAATGGTTTTCTTTGACTGGAGCCGCTACTATTCGCTCGAGTAGCTGCTCAATTGGCATCACGAGGCTAAATGCACCTCGAAAAATGGCAACAGCGCATTGGCGGCCGGGATGGGTACCCATCCAAGTGCCGGCCACGCCCGACAGCGCTTAACTTGGGTGATCTGACGGCAAGGCCGTTGCCTCGTTAATATTAGGAAGTGATACAAATACGAAAACATCGACACACTCCACTTTTGGAGTGATTAGCATTTTGAACTGTATGCTGTAGAAGTAGTACTGACAGGAAGTTCATAGTAATAGTCATGATTTACTATCTCCACCTGGTGATTTTGAGCTATTTGTGAAACAACTACACAACTGCAGTTGATATACCAGACTAACGAGCGAAAAAGGAAATGAAGACTGATAAACGAAGAACGAATTGTATTACTACACTGAAAAGATGTGCACAACCCACATGGCACAAGTAAAAAAATGTGATATATTCTCTAAAGTAACCTACAGTTCCCAAAAATATTTCAAAACAAGTTTAATAAATTACAATTCTTTTTTAATTAACTCTTTGTGGGTATTCGTGGAGGTACGAAAATCAACTGCCGCTGCTGCTAAACATGGCAGTTCATCTTCCACAGCAGAACTTCTCCACGGAGTGACGTTCTCTTACTGTCTGAAATTGCCCAGCACATCGCTCGTATTTACGGCGGGGTCGAGGTGACTGCAGCGATGTCGCATGCGATTGATTACCGCGATCCGTCTGTGGGGAAAGTTGAAGGATACTTGCTATCGTGATCCACCAACAACGCCTGACAACATGCGTCAGCGCATTGTCAACGCATGTGCGAACATTACGGAAGGCGAACTACTCGCTGTTGAGAGGAGGAATGTCGTTACACGTATTGCCAAATGCATTGAGGTTGACGGATATCATTTTGAGCATTTATTGCATTGATTGGTATTTACAGGTAATCACGCTGTAACAGCATGCGTTCTCAGAAATGGTAAGTTCACAAAGGTACATGTATCACATTGGAAGAACCGAAATAAAATGTCCAAACGTACCTACGTTCTGTATTTTAATTTAAAAAACATACCTGTCACCAACTGTTCGTCTAAAATTGTGGGCCATATGTTTGTGATTATTACAGCGCATCCATCACAATGCGAAAAAAGTGGTCCAACTAAAACATTCGTATTTATTTACGTACTACACGAATATGTAATAAAATGGGGGTTCCTATTTAAAAAAAAACGCAGTTGATATCCGTTTGACCTATGGCAGCGACATCTAGCGGGCCAACCATAGCGCCATCTGGTTTCCCCCTTCAGGCTAGACGAGTTTCGCTCTTTGTTGTTTTTTCGTTTGATGCTTATTTCGTGAGATATTTGGCCCGGTCACTACCAATGGAAAACCCTATATATCGGTCACGACCTCGCCTCGGCAACGGGTTTCGTTTAATTCGCTGCGTATGCGGAGGCCTTCAAGCCCGTTTTGCACCAGCGACTTTCCGGTCAAAATCGACTACTCTAAGTGCGCACGCCTTTCGTGCACTCGTGTAAATCAACAACCAACCGCGACGGGATTGTATGTATGACGTCGATGATACATAGATTGTACCGACAGCGTTCTAAATTTCTGGGGGCGCTGGATGCTGCGCACGCAATGAGACAAAGGACTGTGGCGACGTCTGCTAACATCGGAAGTTATAACCTATTCTGGTCGACCTCACACCTATTACAGAAACGGATTATGTCCTTTCGTGCCTTCTTAATCTTTGTTATGTTGTTTGCTTTGTTTTCATGGCACATTAAAAAGTTACACAAGGTCCTGATATTTTTTACTGCTTACTAGTGTTCTCCTTGAAGAGAGACGAAATATCTGGAAGCAAGAAGCGTGCACCTTTTACAGAGAAGACACTATGCATGAATACGTAAATAGATAAACCGTGTTTTGATTCAAATGGCTCTGAGCACTAAGGGAGTTAACATCTAAGGTCATGAGTCCCATAGAACTTAGAACTACTTAAACCTAACTAACCCAAGGACATCTCACACATCCATGCCCGAAGCAGGATTCGAACCAGCGGTCGTGCGGTTCCAGATTGAAGCGCCTAGAACCGCTCGGTCACATCGGCCGGCTAAACTTTTTTTAATGAAGATTATTTGAACCGTGAAGAAGTCAGAGTTATTGAACGAGAAAAATAATGTTCGTTGTTATTTGGTGTTTCGCAAGAAAACAAGATTCAAAGGATAAAGCAAAAAGGCGCTTTACGGTGTTCTACATATTGACTGATGTGTTTGGAACAAAATATTTTCTCGATCAAATATACGTATGCTCTGAAATGTTTGGATGAAACTTTTCCTATTCTTTCAGTTCTCAGGAGTGTAGAGAATTTCACACACCACTTTTGCCAGCAACCTCCATTATGAATTCTGCTTTGGTCATTAATAAATTCCACTGGCATTGTTTGTTCTTACATTTTATTACTATACCTAGATTTTTCTGTAAAAAGAATAGTCCCCCATAACCTCACTTTCTCCATTTAGATGTCAAACTTCACAACAGACAGCTAACACAACACCGGCAATTCTGGCGCTGACGTGTAAACGAAAATGACCAGTCAATACAGACGAAAGTCAGTACGGGAACAAAACGCCAGGGGCGCTGCAGTAGACACACTTGTCTGGCGTTGTCAATCGAGACAAGAAAGTCTATCGTGTAAAAGGGGCTTAAGGCAGTGGTCGTCAAATTGCGGCCGACCAAGGATCGAATCCACAAATGGCAACTAACGTTATGAGCTTCTTAACTGCGTAGTTTTGCTATTTAGTTACAAAAGTACTTAACAGGACAGCGATATTTTAAGATGTGCTTAGCTGTAACTGACGTTTATGAAATCGGCCTTGAGCGAAGTAAAGTTGGCCATTTATCTCAGGGACAGAGCGGAAAGTACTGCGGCCACCGCTGGTAAAGAGGATGTGGGAGAAGGAATGTTTCACTGTTTGTCTTCTGACAACTCATGGACGAGCGCAGTTCGTATCGAGGAGCTGCAGTCGTGTAAATTTCGAACATAAGTAATATGGATTCATGAATGCCGATTATAGAGAAAGTCGTCTTGAAATGGGAATATTAATTAAATTACATTAAGGCTGCTGTAATATAACTAAATGAGTGGGAGGAAATAGCATTCAAAACATTTAGTAAATCTTAAGAACTTATCTCATATTGCATAACACGTTTAGGAATAAGGCTCTGAGCACTATGGGACTCAACTGCTGTGGTCATCAGTCCCCTAGAACTTAGAACTACTTAAACCTAACTAACCTAAGGACATCACACACATCCATGCCCGAGGCAGGATTCGAACCTGCGTTCGCAGCAGTCGCACGGTTCCGGACTGCGCGTCTAGAACCGCGAGACCATCGCGGCCCGCTAGGAATAAGGACAATTGCTGTTATCAGTCAATTAATCATCGACTCACCCAGGTAGCACAACACCTGATCAGGCAATGACGGTGAAAGGTCTCTGTTGGATTCCCTTCATGTTAATTTTTTAAAACTGTTGTCATTTACGGCATGCATTCCACTTCTAAATTTACTGTGGTGTTTCTGACTATCTGGGAGGAGACTGAGCAGTGGAACGTGTTACTTTTACACATAATCAAGAACGATCTGTCACACTACTACACTTTAAAACGCAGCATATATGTACAGGGCTATTACAAATGATTGAAGCGATTTCATAAATTCACTGTAGCTCCGTTCATTGACATATGGTCACGACACACTACAGATACGTAGAAAAACTCATAAAGTTTTGTTCGGCTGAAGCCGCACTTCAGTTTCTGCCGCCAGAGCGCAGTGAGACAAAATGACGACAGGAGCCGAGAAAGCGTATGTCGTGCTTGAAATGCACTCATATCAGTGACATCACACACATCCATGCCCGAGGCAGGATTCGAACCTGCGTTCGCAGCAGTCGCACGGTTCCGGACTGCGCGTCTAGAACCGCGAGACCATCGCGGCCCGCTAGGAATAAGGACAATTGCTGTTATCAGTCAATTAATCATCGACTCACCCAGGTAGCACAACACCTGATCAGGCAATGACGGTGAAAGGTCTCTGTTGGATTCCCTTCATGTTAATTTTTTAAAACTGTTGTCATTTACGGCATGCATTCCACTTCTAAATTTACTGTGGTGTTTCTGACTATCTGGGAGGAGACTGAGCAGTGGAACGTGTTACTTTTACACATAATCAAGAACGATCTGTCACACTACTACACTTTAAAACGCAGCATATATGTACAGGGCTATTACAAATGATTGAAGCGATTTCATAAATTCACTGTAGCTCCGTTCATTGACATATGGTCACGACACACTACAGATACGTAGAAAAACTCATAAAGTTTTGTTCGGCTGAAGCCGCACTTCAGTTTCTGCCGCCAGAGCGCAGTGAGACAAAATGACGACAGGAGCCGAGAAAGCGTATGTCGTGCTTGAAATGCACTCATATCAGTCAGTCATAACAGTGCAACGACACTTCAGGCCGAAGTTCAACAAGGATCCACCAACTGCTAACTCCATTCGGCGATGGTATGCGCAGTTTAAAGCTTCTGGATGCCTCTGTAAGGGGAAATCAACGGGTCGGCCTGCAGTGAGCGAAGAAACGGTTGAACGCGTGCGGGCAAGCTTCACGCGTAGCCCGCGGAAGTCGACTAATAAAGCAAGCAGGGAGCTAAACGTACCACAGCCGACGGTTTGGAAAATCTTACAGAAAAGTCTAAAGCAGAAGCCTTACCGTTTACAATTGCTACAAGCCCTGACACCCGATGACAAAGTCAAACGCTTTGAAATTTCGGCGCGGTTGCAACAGCTCATGGAAGAGGATGCGTTCAGTGCGAAACTTGTTTTCAGTGATGAAGCAACATTTTTTCTTAATGGTGGAGTGAACGGACACAATGTGCGAATCTGGGCGGTAGAGAATCCTCACGCATTCGTGCAGCAAATTCGCAATTCACCAAAAGTTAACGTGTTTTGTGCAATCTCACTGTTTAAAGTTTACGGCCCCTTTTTCTTCTGCGAAAAAAACGTTACAGGACACGTGTATCTGGACATGCTGGAAAATTGGCTCATGCCACAACTGCAGACCGACAGCGCCGACTTCATCTTTCAACAGGATGGTGCTCCACCGCACTTCCATCATGATGTTCGGCATTTCTTAAACAGGAGATCGGAAAACCGATGGATGGGTCGTGGTGGAGATCATGATCAGCAATTCATGTCATGGCCTCCACGCTCTCCCGGCTTAACCCCATGCGATTTCTTTCTGTGGGGTTATGTGAAAGATTCAGTGTTTAAACCTCCTCTACCAAGAAACGTGCCAGAACTGCGAGCTCGCATCAACGATGCTTTCGAACTCATTGATGGGGACATGCTGCGCCGAATGTGGGAAGAACTTGATTATCGGCTTGATGTCTGCCGAATCACTAAAGGGGCACATATCGAACATTTGTGAATGCCTAAAAAAACTTTTTGAGTTTTTGTATGTGTGTGCAAAGCATTTTGAAAATATCTCAAATAATAAAGTTATTGTAGAGCTGTGAAATCGCTTCAATCATTTGTAATAACCCTGTAATTCATGTCACACAGCCTCATATGGAACCTACATGCGCTTTCTTTTATATACTGTATATAATAAGATACTGTCATCCCCCTTCCCTTCTGTGTGAGAGGATGAATGAGCAAATGTATTTCTAGTTGCACGCTCGATGGTAGCAGACAAGCCTGTCTGCTAGAGAACAGTAGGACCAACGTCGGAACAGGTAGCTACGCTTTCTAAAAGCAGAGAGGTTTCTATTCTTAGTATGGTCCTGTCCGTCCCTTGTCATGTTGGTATAGGAAGCTGCCTCTCTGGTCACTTCCGTTGGTATTTGTGAGGCACCCCTCAGGAAGGGACCACGTCAGTCCGTCCCCGGCGAGCGTCTGAAGTGGTAAGATCTCCGGCTAAGCGCGTGTCTGCCAAGTCCGTAGGACAATGGATTTCTTAAGTTCAGCCTAACTGAAAATTTAATCACCTTTATTTCAGGTTTAGATCTAAAATATCTTATGTTATCTTAAATTGCAACGCAGTGAAATTCGAGTGTGAAGTTTAGAACATCTTCCAGTAGCTGCTTTGTCACTACTTCGTGAGTAAAGTGGAACCACGTGTTGATCAGTAACTCTAACTAAGAGCATCAATCTTAAATGCGAATGTGCGTGAGATTATAACGTCTCGTCTTGACAATATTTTTCAATATAGCAACTTTTCTTTATGTTCAACCCACGTGGGGTGTACTTTGTGAGACCAGTACCACGTGCTCATACAATTGTTTGACCCATCAGGCTAATAGTAAGACGATAGTAACCAGTTCGAGGTTTTTCTTTTGTAAATTGCGTTTCGATGTAATTTATTTTAATTATCAAAATTATTGTGGAGCTACACTGTTTGTGTAAACCAAGTTGACCACGTGAAGCATGTGGTGTAATCATCAAAGTAGCCCTCAGCTATTCCTTTCGGGAAGATTTCACAGAGAGTTAGTATGAATTTAGTATCCAGTGTGTGGTAATTACATGACGGACAGGATTGCGCTACGAACGTAGCTTCTTTGGGTGAAAATTGAATCGATTGGTTGTGGTTAATTTCTTCTTGCATATGTTTCAACGTTCTTCGTGTGTTATTTTATGAATGCAGTATGCAGTGTTGTATGCAGTCTCCCAATCTTGGCTCCCTATTTGATGTGTTCCGTAAGATTACAAACTCACATTTTCACAATCCTAAATAAGGCACCAGTTTAGTTATGAATCAAGTTTAATATGCTGAAATTTCAATGATCAATGTTAAAATAAATGTCCAAGTATAAACTGATTTATTTCTTTTGATTTAAATTCTCTTTATATATAATCACCGGTTGTCGTATGACTATTAAAAGATTATAATTAATGTTAGTCTGCTTGGGAATTTGGTAAGCTAGACTGGATACCTGGTGAAACAGTTGCTCAGTAATTCAAGGTTAACTTCCCCAGATAGCTCACAGCTTTTAACGCGCTTTTATTGTTGAATATCAGCACCGCTTTCAGAACAAATTAATGCATCAACATTACAACGGTGTAACACCTTTGGTGGCATTGAGGGTGGCAGCGATTAACAGAACAATCGACACTAAGTAATCGGAATGGTACCGACCTCAGCAGCAAATTTATCGCGCCCTTATTATTGATCCCCTGTTGGGGGGGGGGGGGGGAGGGGGACCATAACACATTAATTTAAGTAGTTTACCAATTTATTATAAAACCGGTACATATGCGGCCTGAGGTGTCGCTCCACAAACTCAGTATTGGCTCTTGAAAAAACAAGTTTGACGACCACGGTCCTAAGGGATTACGTAAAGGAAAAACGCTACACTAACTGAGTAATAACAAAAATCGACTTCCTCTGATGTAGGTGGAAACGGCTTAAACTTATTGCATTCCCATCATTCAAACGCTCGCTTAGCAGTCGAATAGAGATTTGTGTTCAGTTCATTATCGCGGTGAGACACACTTCGATTATGTGTCTTGTAAGTTAGGACGTAGTCGTAGTTGTGACAGTTCGTTGGTATTTTAGTTCTTAGATCAGTTGCATGACTCATGTATCTTTCAATTATTCGGACGAATGCTTTCAAACTAGGCGGCCGCTGTGGCCGATCGGTTCTGGGAGCTTCAGTCTGGAACCGTGTGACTGCTACGGTCGCAGGTTCGAATCCTGCCTCCGGCATTCATGTGTGTGATGTCCTTAGATTAGTTACGTTTAAGTAGTTCTAAGTTCAAGGGGACAGATGACCTCCGATGTTAAGTCCCATGGTGCTCAGAGCCATTTGAACCATCTTTGAGCTTTCAAACTAAGCACTCGTATTTCTCCGAATTGCTGTTTCTGAGAAGTTATGATAAAGTGTAAGTAGGCTGTTTAGGTTTTTATGTTGGTAACGCCACGTTGCGCTCTATATGAAAATCACTGACTGTGCTGTGTGCAGTCTGCGGTTGGTTTGCATTGTTGGAATTTGCTATTGTAGTGTTGGGTAGCTGGCTGTTACTAGCGCATAGCGTTGCGCAATTGGAGGTGAGCCGCCAGCAGTGGTGGATGTGGGGAATGAGATGGCGGAGTTTTGAGAGCGGATGATCTGGACGTGTGTCCATCAGAGACAGTGAATTTGTAAGACTGGAGGCCGGCTGGAGTGGCCGAACGGTTCTAGGCGCTATAGTCTGGAACCGCGCGATCGCTACGGTCGCAGGTTCGAATCCTGCCTCGGGCATGGATGTGTATGATGTCCTTAGGTTAGTTAGGTTTAAGTAGTTCTAAGTTCTAGGGGACTGATGAACTCAGAAGTTAAGTCCCATAGTGCTCAGATCCATTTTTTTGCAAGACTGAATGTCATGAAGTGATATATATATACGACTTTTGAACACTATTAAGGTAAATACATTGTTTGTTCTCTACCAAAATCATTCATTAGCTAAGTATGCCTATCAGTAGTTAGTGCCTTCAGTAGTTACAATCTTTTATTTAGCTGGCAGTAGTGGCGCTCGCTGTATTGCAGTAGTTCGAGTAACGAAGATTTTTGTGAGGTAAGTGATTCGTGAAAGGTATAGGTTATTGTTAGTCAGGGCCATTCTTTTGTAGAGATTATTGAAAGTCAGTTTGCGTTGCGCTAAAAATATTGTGTGTCCGTTTAGTGTTGATCAGAATAGGTAAGGAGCGAAATGTCTGAGTACGTTCAGTTCTGCTCAGCTATTTGAAAATTAAATAATGTATGGGGTTTATCAGCACAGTAATTCACTAATTTTTCTAAGGGGACGTTTCAAATGTAATGATCTAAACGAATAATAATATTATTATTGTGTCAAACGAAAACTGACACCGACCGGGAGAGAGGTGTGCTGACCACATGCCCCTCCGCATCCGCATCCAGTGACGTCTAAGGTTGAGGATAACACGGCGGCCGGTCGGGTCTTCAGGGCCTGTTGGGACGGTGTTTGTTTGTTTTATTATTGTATCAAAACATTTTATAGACAGTGTTGCCAATTTAACGACTTTGTCGCTAGAAATGGCGACTTTTGCCTTCGT
Source organism: Schistocerca americana (assembly GCF_021461395.2). NCBI lineage: Eukaryota > Metazoa > Arthropoda > Insecta > Orthoptera > Acrididae > Schistocerca > Schistocerca americana. The sequence continues at coordinate 942,448,441 of NC_060121.1, read as the reverse complement.
CTTAGCGACAAAAAAAACTTTTTAGCGACAAAAATTATTTAGCGACTTATCTGGCGACTTTTGGAGTACTGACGACTTTTGAAGTACAAATCAAAACTATTTTGGGCCAGTGTTTTCATTAACAAAACTAAGATTTTAACCATAGAATAGGTACTACACTAAATTTGTTCTTGATTTACTAAGTTAAATTAAGTTCTTAGCAGATCATGTAGCATTGTTCAGCATTTAGTAAACCTGAATGTTGGAACTGCGTACAGAGTAAGAAAACCTTGACTATAGAACAATTCATTATTCATTACCCACTAGCCTGTTATCGTCGATAATGTATCGATCTATAATTCCTCAACTTTTGAACTCCCTTTATTTTTCGAATTGACAAATAACATACGTAATATTAAGTATAATAAAATACATTTCTGTCCAGCAACCTCTAATTTTTCGAAATGTTAACTCGCAGTTAAATTATTACCACATGCACAGTGGTAGCGCAAGAACAATTCGGTGGGGGTATCTCAGACATTATTACGTTTTAAACAATGAACAATAAGACTGATATCGAGTTACCGAGTGAGTTGATTGTTTCATGACCTCTAGTTCGCCTGAGTTTTAATGTATTTTCAGTGATTATAAATTGGTGAAACTTATGTTGTGGTGGCTTACATAATGGATTTACCGCAGAAGAAGAAGCAGTACGCTCAAAAATATCGGGATGCGTGGGAAGCAGAACCTGAATTCAATGGGTGGCTGAAACCAGCCGTTGGAGACTTATCCAAGGCAAGATGTCAAGTATGTGTAACAGAGTTTTATGCTAAATTGTGTGATATTAGAAAGCATTCGAAAACTATTAAGCATAATCAAAAAATTGATAAAAAAAAAACACAAACCACCTTACCTGTGAAAATTGTCCCGAAAACTACAGCTAGAATAGCAAGCAGAGCGGAAGGTGTCCTTTCTTTATTTATTGCTGAACATAGTTCTATTTTAGCTGTAGATCATTTAGCAATACTCTGCAAGAAGGTGTTTTCCGGTGATGAGGGCGCTAAAAGCATGCAATTATATCGTACAAAGTGCACTAATATTATAACTGAATTTTGGCTTCCTATTTTACACAATCATTGGTTGAAGATATAGGTAACCAAAAATACAGTGTACTAATAGATGAATACACAGATGTATCAATATCTAAAATGCTAGGTATCGTTATACGGTACTGTAGTGTAAACAACCAAACCATTAGATCAGCATTTCTCAAAATTGCTGTAGTAGAAACTGTAGATGCAAGAAATCTGGCTGCTGTTCTTGTGAATTCTTTGAAAGATCTCAAACTTCCAATCGCTAATATGGTAGGGATTGGCACAGATAATGCTTCTGCAATGGTTGGAGTAAACAATGGGCTTTTCGAACAACTCAAGAGAGAATATGGTTTGAAGCATTTGGTATTGATCCGTTGCATTTGTCACTCTCTTCAGCTTGCAGTTTCGCACGCCTCAGTGAATACCATACCTAGAAACATAGAGTTTCGTGTGCGGGAAACCTACAATTGGTTCTCCATTTCACCCAAAAGACAAGAGGAATATAAAAATGTTTATGAGACAGTAAATTGTGGAAAACAGCCTCTAACAATTTTGAAGGTCTGTCCAACACGTTGGCTCTCAATTGAACCAGCAATACGAAGAATTCTGGAGCAGTGGGAAGAACTAAAGCTACATTTTTCACTTGCCATGGTTCAAGACAATTGTTACACCGCCGATCTTTTGTACAAGATGTATTGTGACGACTCAAATCATCTTTACATGTTTTACCTCAAACATGCTTTAAAAAACGTACAAATAGCAATAAAAGCTTTTGAAGGAGAAGACAATGACCCCACTAAATTACTAGATACACTTGTATTTCTCATGCAGTCACTCAGACAAAACATAATTTTTCCAACTGTTCATTTGTTGACAACACCAGTTCCAAGCGAATGTATGTACGCAAATCCGAACCTTGCCTTTATGTCTGAACAGAAACAGAGTCAAGTCTGCCGGCCGGGGTGGCCGAGCGGTTCTAGGCGCTACAGTTCGGGACCGCGCAACCGTTACGGTCGCAGGTTCGAATCCTGCCTCGGGCATGGATGTGTGTGATGTCCTTAGGTTAGTTAGGTTCAAGTAGTTCTAAGTTCTAGGGGACTGATGACCTCAGAAGTTAAGTCCCATAGTGCTCAGAGCCATTTTTTAGAGTCAAGTCTGTCTGAAGAAAATAAAGTTTATTTGAAGAAGAGATGCATTCAGTTTAGTCTGAAACTCATAAAAGAAATTCAACAAAGACTGCCAAGCAACGTTACGATCCTGAAAAAAATGTCAATGCTGAATGTTGAAGAAACACTAAAAGTGAATAAAAATATTGCTGTAGCAGATGTAGCCAAAGAATTGGGTTTTAGTGGAGATTTCATAGATGGTATGCTGCAAGAATGGCATAATATCAACTTCATTAAGTGGAATAACACTACTAACATTGTTCGATTTTGGAGTGAGGTTTTGCAGTTGAATGCCACAGGGGAGAATCCTTTTTCTTTGATTTCACAGCTAGCAATGACTGTTCTATGCCTACCGCATTCACATGCAGAAGTGGAAAGAATATTCAGTTCTATGAACATTATAAAAACCAAACAACTTAACAGATTATCGTTAAACACAATTAATGCTTTGATCATATTGAGAGACCAGCTGAAGGAACAAAATGCAGATTGAGCATCTTTTGACATATCGTCAGACGTATTGGAGCTTATTGGAACGAACAAAAGTTACTCTTTTGCGACAAAACCAGTCGAACTGCAACATCATCTTTAGAGCGACGTTCAACCCTCCACATCAACTACAGTTCTCTCAGAGTGTGAAACAGAAGAGTCATTCGATCTTCTGAGTGACGCCGATGAATAGCTCACATACCAGTTTCTATATATTTTGTAACCTAATTTGAGTTCTTGCTTTCTTTTGTTACAAATATAGTTTTATATTTCTAGTATATTTGACTACTGTGATTGGAACAACAATTTATGTGTTGAATCAATTACGATAACATGTTTAATTAAACGTTAGCGTATTTTATATGTATGTTGTTGCAAGCGATGCGTCATTTAAATACGACAATATAGCAATTACGTATGAGACAATTTTTATTAATATTTTATAACCCCCCCCCCCCCTCCCACTGGCTTATTGCACCATTCACAGCACGAAATTTCCGGTACACCCCTAGTAAAATCAGTTTTAGCGACTTTCTAGCGACTTTTGACATTGAATCTAGCGACTCGGGTTTTTAGAGTTGACAACACTGTTTATACATGTTATTGTTCTTAAAATCATAGTCCTCTGTGGCACATTAAAAATGGAGTGACGGGAAATTAGTTGGCATCTGCCTTAAATGTCTGAAGTTGTGACGTTGTCACATGTCTATACCCCATGTCCTGCAAAAATCACGTAAAATATATGAAACTGACATACTGAACAGATCTCTATCGAGTCAGCGAAGGTAACTCCGCGATCAGGACCAAGTCTGTTACACAGTGTCATTCGGGTGTGCTGTGGAGGGGCCTGGGATCAGAACACTGAAAATTCACTGACAGCATCGGGAACCGTACTCAGGTCCTCGCAAGGCAGTTGCCATGTTGACGACTCAGCAATGGAGGTGAATGTAGTGCTTGTGAAGCACGTCAAAAATCTACTATCAAAATCTGGTCTACACGTAACGCTTTGTCGTCAGTCTTGCATTATCACGCCAGACTTGTGAAATAAAACGTTACGTCTGGACGGGAACTGAATGAAGTTTGACAAAGTCGAAAAAGACTGACGGACTAGAGTTTTGTACACATGCAAGATTGTCCACAAATCTGTGCATGTAGAGACACGTTACAATTAATAAAATGTTCCGGGCTGTAATACCGTTGTTGAATGAATTTCACATTTCAACCCAAAGTTTCGTCCCATCTACGGAAGACATTTTCAAAGGGAATCGTAGCTCCTTTGAGTGTCCGATTCACACCCTGGCTCACTACTGTCAGTGAATCGGACGCTCAAATAAGCTACGATCCCCTTTGAAAATGTCCTTCACAGAAGGGGACGAAACGTTGGTTTTAAATGTCAAATTTATTCGATAGCCCGGAACATTTTATTAACTGTGACATTTCTGGCCACGAAAGCTTATATTTCATAATTTAGAAACACGTCAGTGTTGTCGTTCAAACTTCACTCTGCTGCCAATCTGCTCTCGGTGACACTTGAGGTTTCAACTGTCATTTTAGTACTTACGACACTGGCCTCACGAACGTTTAACGGAGTCATAGAGTTGTACCAAAGTTTTCCTTGTCTGTGGCAAGTAAAATCTAAGGATTACAGTAACCGAGACAAGAAAAATCAGGCATGCGTTACTTTGGTTAATATGTACAAGGAAGTGTATACTGAAGAAACGAAAAAGTTGGTGAGCAGGAAGATCTACTTATTTCGAACAGTTTATCACTAAGAAAGTGCGAAAATAAAAGCGTTCATGCGATCTGCAGCTGGAACGGAAGAAATTCATAACATTCTTTGTGGCACATTGATTTACGTCATTTCATGGAAGTCGAAGATAAGACTCGCAAGAAGATCACGGTCAAACACAGAAGATTCTGAAAAGGAGGTACGTAATAAAAGTCAATTTTAATTTTCGTGGCCAAAAAGCATTTTATTTATTGCGTCCCTCATACAAAAGTAGGCACTTTCAATTTTCATAAGTACGATTAGAAATATTATGTGTACTATATCTTTTGTACGTTATGTTTACCGCCAATGATTCGTCCCACGTACCATTCGTGAATGGAATAGAGAAGAGGGATAAGACATTTTTACTTATTTATTTACTTACTTATTTATTTGGTGCTGTAACAGTAAACTCCTCCGTCTAGAGACAAGAATGAGTGTTATTCTCTATGCTTTCTTCATGTCTGTCAACATGACACTGAATGAATGACGTTAAACATCTACAATTAAATACTACAATCTTATTAAAAGAAAAATGTAGCTATGGAAACACACACACACACAGGACCTCTGTCCCTGATCTGTTACGACTGTAATAAGCAATCTAGGAATCGATTCTATTGTTGGGGGTTCCACATACCTTGTCGTCAGTTGACAACCTATCTGCAGACAAACTAGATGCATTTGCGATTCGTCCGTGGTGCCATTATTGAACCCACCGCAAGTTTTTCTGTTTTCAAAATATACTTAACTAAATATCATTTTATTTTTGGCTTAATTAGAGTTTCCATTTATTTTCATTGTTCCTATAGCTTCGAGTTCTCATTCACATATGTCACTGTTTATTCTAAATTTTGCGGATATTGTGAGCAAAACGTTAGAAGAAGATGAAGGTGGCGATACAAATGATAGTCCAGTTAACGAAAGAAAAATAGAAAAAAAAATGTATGGTCGCTAAGTTTTGCACAGTGGTAGGAATGTGTGTGTGTGTGTGGGAGGGGGGGGGGGGGGGGAGGCTTAAAGGTCACTTTTTATGTTGTTTTTGGTAGCTCGAAAACCACGGTGAGCGAAGATGTTTCCGAACGTTTCTGATAGGAAATTTAATGTATTTTAGTTCTCTAAAATACATTAAATTTCCTATCAGAAATTTAGAGAACTAAAATACATTAAATTTCTTATCAGAAACGTTTCTGATAGGAAATTTAATGTATTTTAGTTCTCTAATGTATTTTAGTTCTCTAAAATACATTAAATTTCCTATCAGAAATTTAGAGAACTAAAATACATTAAATTTCTTATCAGAAACGTCCTATTCATTTTTCTTCTAGGAAGATAGTTTCCGCGTTACAGGGGGTGAAAACATTGCAGATTATGAGAATTATTGTCTTTGTCGTATAAAATTAATGTTTGCCTTTAAATGAATTAGGTTAAAAATAATTATTACATATGTGTACCACGCCTAGGTAGGAGGGAGGAGGGAGGAGGAGAGATGGATGTGTACGGTAGAACTGCGCGGAAAGGTAGGTTGAGGGATTCGCAAGTAGCAACTACAGGATGTTTCAGATATTTATACCGATCGTCCATTGGCTCACAATATCCGCAAAATTTAGAATAAACAGTGACATATGTGAATGAGAACTCGAAGCTATAGGAACAATGAAAATAAATGGAAACTCTAATTAAGCCAAAAATAAAATGATATTTAGTTAAGTATATTTTGAAAACAGAAAAACTTGCGGTGGGTTCAATAATGGCACCACGGACGAATCGCAAATGCATCTAGTTTGTCTGCAGATAGGTTGTCAACTGACGACAAGGTATGTGGAACCCCCAACAATAGAATCGATTCCTAGATTGCTTATTACAGTCGTAACAGATCAGGGACAGAGGTCCTGTGTGTGTGTGTGTTTCCATAGCTACATTTTTCTAATCGTACTTATGAAAATTGAAAGTGCCTACTTTTGTATGAGGGACGCAATAAATAAAATGCTTTTTGGCCACGAAAATTAAAATTGACTTTTCATAAGTACGATTAGAAATATTATGTGTACTATATCTTTTGTACGTTATGTTTACCGCCAATGATTCGTCCCACGTACCATTCGTGAATGGAATAGAGAAGAGGGATAAGACATTTTTACTTATTTATTTACTTACTTATTTATTTGGTGCTGTAACAGTAAACTCCTCCGTCTAGAGACAAGAATGAGTGTCATTCTCTATGCTTTCTTCATGTCTGTCAACATGACACTGAATGAATGACGTTAAACATCTACAATTAAATACTACAATCTTATTAAAAGAAAAATGTAGCTATGGAAACACACACACACACACACAGGACCTCTGTCCCTGATCTGTTACGACTGTAATAAGCAATCTAGGAATCGATTCTATTGTTGGGGGTTCCACATACCTTGTCGTCAGTTGACAACCTATCTTTCAGACAAACTAGATGCATTTGCGATTCGTCCGTGGTGCCATTATTGAACCCACCGCAAGTTTTTCTGTTTTCAAAATATACTTAACTAAATATCATTTTATTTTTGGCTTAATTAGAGTTTCCATTTATTTTCATTGTTCCTATAGCTTCGAGTTCTCATTCACATATGTCACTGTTTATTCTAAATTTTGCGGATATTGTGAGCAAAACGTTAGAAGAAGATGAAGGTGGCGATACAAATGATAGTCCAGTTAACGAAAGAAAAATAGAAAAAAAAATGTATGGTCGCTAAGTTTTGCACAGTGGTAGGAATGTGTGTGTGTGTGTGGGAGGGGGGGGGGGAGGCTTAAAGGTCACTTTTTATGTTGTTTTTGGTAGCTCGAAAACCACGGTGAGCGAAGATGTTTCCGAACGTTTCTGATAGGAAATTTAATGTATTTTAGTTCTCTAAAATACATTAAATTTCCTATCAGAAATTTAGAGAACTAAAATACATTAAATTTCTTATCAGAAACGTTTCTGATAGGAAATTTAGAGAACTAAAATACATTAAATTTCTTATCAGAAACGTCCTATTCATTTTTCTTCTAGGAAGATAGTTTCCGCGTTACAGGGGGTGAAAACATTGCAGATTATGAGAATTATTGTCTTTGTCGTATAAAATTAATGTTTGCCTTTAAATGAATTAGGTTAAAAATAATTATTACATATGTGTACCACGCCTAGGTAGGAGGGAGGAGGGAGGAGGAGAGATGGATGTGTACGGTAGAACTGCGCGGAAAGGTAGGTTGAGGGATTCGCAAGTAGCAACTACAGGGTGTTTCAGATATTTATACCGATCGTCCATTGGCGCGCATTAATAGGCTAGGCGCAAATTGAGACGCGTATAGCGCGTGTGGCGTGACGTAGCGCAACGCGCGTTTTTGTAACATCGCAGGTTCAAAGGGGACCGCGCAAATTGCAACGCGACGCGACTGGGACGCGACGCGCGCCTGCGCCAGGTCGCGCGCCTTTGTGGTTGAGGCACAGTTTCTCGCGCCGCGCGTCACGCGAGCACCGCGGGAGGGGTGAGGCTGGGAGCGGGAAGGCAGTCCTGCTATATGCTGACTTCGGCAGAGCGCATATGGGCAGCGGAAACACTGTATTGCCTATCCTAAAAATCAGCCTTACGGTAAAATGAGTTTTATTGCCACTGATTAGTGTTTCGTTTGTCGCCGTCTAAGCGCTCCATATCTTCTCGTTAGTTCGTAATAGTGTTCAGTTACATATATCTCTATACTTTTTTGTTTTGTTTATTCTTTGACAACAACAATGCACAGTTCAATAACCGGTGAGCCATTAGCCACTGGAAGTATATCTTCTGCCTCCACAAAGTTTTCAGATCGTAAGAAGCGACAGACAATTCATTGTGAGGGTAGTGAATAAGTTAGTAAGGATTATTATAAAATCATGTGATCTAGAAGCAAGGCAGGAAAGTAAAACAAGTTTATCTACTTGCTGCCTGTAATGCTGACGTATCTCTACGATCCGTTACAAAATGTCCGAGAGGCGTAATTTCCACAGGTATGACCCCTTTGTGCTCCTGGTACAAAGCGTCTAAGACATGAAGTACATAAATTTCACTATCATTATGTGGATATGGATCCAATAAAAGACATTATACTACGTACATGTGGACATCAAATTTCCACTGCAAGCTATAAACAGTCGAGAAGCCCTCACGAATAACGATGTTTTAATCGGCTCGTCGTGACGAGAAAAAGTACTTCACTGGTTGCATAGACTCTATCAGCATTTATAAACTAATTACACAACAGCCTAGACAAAGGAAGCAGTGGCCGATATCATTCCAAAAGAATGAGTATCCTGAAAGTGTGGTGATTTGATATATTTATTTTGTTGAAATGTATTGCTGACAAAGGAAGATCTACTTTCATGACAATGATTTTCGAACGATGTGATCGCTTCCTCTCACAAAGCACACTTGTAAGTAGGCTGTTTAGGTTTTTATGTTGGTGACGCTCGCAGTATTGCAGTAGTTCGAGTAACGAAGATTTTTGTCAGGTAAGTGATTCATAAAGGGTATAGGTTATTGTTAGTCAGGGCTATTCTTTTGTAGTCTATTCTGTAAGTCAGATTGCGTTGCGCTAAAATATTGTGTGTCAGTTTAGTGATGATCAGAATAAGTAAAGAAAAAACTGAGTACGTTCAGTTTTACTCTGTATCAAAATCGCTGACTGCGCTGTGTGCAGTCTGTGACTGGTTGGACTCATTGTTGGATTATTCGCTAGTGTAGTGTTGGGCTGTTGCATGTGAACAGCGCGTAGCGTTGGGCAGTTGGAGGTGAGCCGCTAGCAGTGGTGGATGTGGGGAAAGAGATGCCAGAGTTTTGAGATGTTAATAAGAGCGGACGATGTGGACGTGTGACCGTCAGAAAAAGGAAATTTCTCAAAATACATGTCAAGAATTTATATATATATTACGACTTTTGAACACTATTAATGCAAATACATTGTTCTCTATCCAAATCTTTCATTTGCTAACTATATGCCTATCAGTAGTTAGTGCCTGGTGTAGTTAGAATCTTTTATTTAGCTGGCAGTATTGGCGCTCGCTGTATTGCAGTAGTTCGAGTAACGAAGATTTTTGTCAGGCAAGTGATTCATAAAGGGTATAGGTTATTGTTAGTCAGGGCTATTCTTTTGTAGTCTATTCTGTAAGTCAGATTGCGTTGCGCTAAAATATTGTGTGTCAGTTTAGTGATGATCAGAATAAGTAAAGAAAAAACTGAGTACGTTCAGTTTTACTCAGCTGTTTCTGTATCAAATAACGCAGAAGTTTACCAGCACTCTTTCTTTACATTCAAAGGGGAAGTTACATATTTCTTTACATTCTAAGGGGAGGTTTCATATTTCTTTCACACTCGCTAGCTTCCGCATTATTGTCGCGCGTATTATTCTCAGCTACTGACGATACACTGGCCATTGTGTTGTGCCACGCATGAGTTGTTTACTTTTATCAATAACAACTATTTTATTCGCGAATCACGCATTGTGAGTTCGGCAAGGCGTAGGTGAGTAACCATCACCAAGTATGTGCCTGTCATTCCGCCTGAATGGTACGCTTGTCATTACTTTGATACTGCTCAGATGAAGAAAATGAATAAAATCCTTTGGTAAATTTCCATTCCAGTCGCTGAGTGTTAAAAATACGATGGGTTATGGTATTCAACCAATATTCCAACAGAATTGGAGATTTATTTTTGTGTAAATTATTAACCTTTTCTCATTCGAAGAAGTATCACCATTTACGAGTAACGGCGACGTTTCTCTTGTTGGCAGGTTTGAGAGTACTTCTTATGCCAATGCACAATATAATTTGCACATACTCATTTTTGCAGCAGCTATTCTGACAGAATTCTGAAAGAGAGTGTCTCGTTAAACAAGTAATTGGCGACCAGAGAGCTCAATAGCTTACGAAAAACCTCATTGTGACGATTTTTGGTAACATAAGAGAAGAAATTTCATGTTTACTTTCATACTTGGAAACTCTTGTCTCACTAGCTGTCGGTAACTCTTAAAAAATTACACTCACTAGAATGAAAAAATAAAAAGGGAAGTGCAACTACTGATATATCGTCGTAGATGAGAAAGTTCTGTGTGCTTACAAACTGGCAAATACTCTCCTCCTTGTGTGCCGTCACCCGCCAAAATCTCGTTTCGATGTCTCGAGCGGTTTAGGAGATACAAGCGACGTACGAATATTTCATTCCCATGGACGTGAGATAGGGAGTGAATGCGCTACATAGGGTCCATTTTCTCGAGATCGGAGACAGATGGAGACCTCCTCCCAACTCTAAACAAAATTCAGTATGTTAGCTGAATTTCATATGCAGCAACATATGTTGTAATATGCACCAAATGCAAAATCATAGCGACCCCTATTTTTCATTGCAAACTTCTTTTCTTTTGCGTAGTGTCTTACTAAAATGTGTAGGTTACAATAAGCATGACCATTAGCGAGATGATGGGCACTTCGCGTACGAACACTTGCGACGCATTGCAGACTTGCCCGGGACGGGGTCGATTTTCCACTGACGAGGGGCGCCTGTGACCTCAAACGCTCAGAACCGCACGAAGCCATGCTTACAAGGACACTCGATCATAAAAGAAACAGTGGTCTGTGTCATTTCCATGCAAAACTTTACATTCTGCCACAAGTGACATTTTATTAGAGAGAAATAAAGTAACAAAATATCAGTATCATAGGGGCAAAAATGCATGTAATTCAATGACTCAGTGTATCATAACGTTTTCAATCAACAGTGCCAAAAACGCTCTGTTTAAAGCAATTACAACAGAGCAGAACAAACGTATTATACCCCTACCTGTTGTGCTTATGTTAGTCCTCATAGTGCAAATGCAGGATTTCGATAAAGCAGTTAAAATATAATACAATGTGTACACCTCACTAAAGCCACGTTTTTACATTCAAAATCACTTTAGCATTCCAGCAGTCAATTATCAAAAGCCACACTGCATTTTCAAATGATGGTATGGGTATTCTGACCGTCACCACCCTCTTGTAGCCCAAAGTTGATTTATTAATTTTTGAATAAGTTAGTAATTTGGGCGGCTGGTCACATTTCACAGCGCTTGGCACGCTGAGATAGTGACACACTGCAGGGAGAGGCAGCAACGATAGAATTTCAATAGAAAGCTTTCAAAATAGTCATCTTTTATTCTTCTTCTTTGTTGTAAGTTGTAGACTTAGTCTATTCTGAAATGTAACTTTTTATACCGGTTTAGAGCATGCTCAGCTTCATTCTGTTAAAAAATATGAACACTGGTGGACTTTTTGGTGTTGAACTCATACACTCCTGGAAAGTGAAATAAGAACACCGTGAATTCATTGTCCCAGGAAGGGGAAACTTTATTGACACATTCCTGGGGTCAGATACATCACATGATCACACTGACAGAACCACAGGCACATAGACACAGGCAACAGAGCATGCACAATGTCGGCACTAGTACAGTGTATATCCACCTTTCGCAGCAATGCAGGCTGCTATTCTCCCATGGAGACGATCGTAGAGATGCTGGATGTAGTCCTGTGGAACGGCTTGCCATGCCATTTCCACCTGGCGCCTCAGTTGGACCAGCGTTCGTGCTGGACGTGCAGACCGCGTGAGACGACGCTTCATCCAGTCCCAAACATGCTCAATGGGGGACAGATCCGGAGATCTTGCTGGCCAGGGTAGTTGACTTACACCTTCTAGAGCACGTTGGGTGGCACGGGATACATGCGGACGTGCATTGTCCTGTTGGAACAGCAAGTTCCCTTGCCGGTCTAGGAATGGTAGAACGATGGGTTCGATGACGGTTTGGATGTACCGTGCACTATTCAGTGTCCCCTCGACGATCACCAGTGGTGTACGGCCAGTGTAGGAGATCGCTCCCCACACCATGATGCCGGGTGTTGGCCCTGTGTGCCTCGGTCGTATGCAGTCCTGATTGTGGCGCTCACCTGCACGGCGCCAAACACGCATACGACCATCATTGGCACCAAGGCAGAAGCGACTCTCATCTCTGAAGACGACACGTCTCCATTCGTCCCTCCATTCACGCCTGTCGCGACACCACTGGAGGCGGGCTGCACGATGTTGGGGCGTGAGCGGAAGACGGCCTAACGGTGTGCGGGACCGTAGCCCAGTTTCATGGAGACGGTTGCGAATGGTCCTCGCCGATACCCCAGGAGCAACAGTGTCCCTAATTTGCTGGGAAGTGGCGGTGCGGTCCCCTACGGCACTGCGTAGGATCCTACGGTCTTGGCATGCATCCGTGCGTCGCTGCGGTCCGGTCCCAGGTCGACGGGCACGTGCACCTTCCGCCGACCACTGGCGACAACATCGATGTACTGTGGAGACCTCACGCCCCACGTGTTGAGCAATTCGGCGGTACGTCCACCCGGCCTCCCGCATGCCCACTATACGCCCTCGCTCAAAGTCCGTCAACTGCACATACGGTTCACGTCCACGCTGTCGCGGCATGCTACCAGTGTTAAAGACTGCGATGGAGCTCCGTATGCCACGGCAAACTGGCTGACACTGACGGCGGCGGTGCACAAATGCTGCGCAGCTAGCGCCATTCGACGGCCAACACCGCGGTTCCTGGTGTGTCCGCTGTGCCGTGCGTGTGATCATTGCTTGTACAGCCCTCTCGCAGTGTCCGGAGCAAGTATGGTGGGTCTGACACACCGGTGTCAATGTGTTCTTTTTTCCATTTCCAGGAGTGTATTTTCAGTCATTTCACTTCGCAAAAGAAATCAACATCAACCAAGATGCTAACAGAACACACATAACTTTTGCTCCATGCCCGTGCTTCAAACTCGTACTACTAACTACCCAAAGACAAAGACCGATGGGGTCTCTAATAACATGTAGCAAAGTAAATAGTATTATATGTCGATCTATTTGTGCAAAATCATCTTTGAAACATACATTTCAAATATGAAGTACAAATAATTGTTTATCATTGTTATCTTTCTAAGGAGTCCTTAATCATCATTGTTATTTCATTAAGTGTTTATATAAGTTGACGTTTACACATTTTCGTATAGCTGTATGGTAGTGGATTTCTGGGTTTTGAGTCTTCAACTTGGGAATCAGTCATTTCATATGATCCAAGATCGGTTAATCCATTTATCTCACCATAACCAGTTTTATTACAGTACGCAAATTCATAACCTGCCTTTCACCAAGCTTATTGCAGCATAGGCGTATACTTTGGTGCAGAAAATTGACTGCCGGCCGTGGTGGCCGAGCGGTTCTAGGACTTCAGTCCGGAAACGCGCGCCTGCTACGGTTGCAGGTTCGAATCCTGCCTCGGGCATGGATGTGTGTGATGTCCTTAGTTTATTTTGGTTTAAGTAGTTTCTAAGTCTAGGGGACTGATGACCTTAGATGTTAAGTCCCATAGTGCTTAGAGCCAGAAAATTGACTGTAAGTCACAGAGTGAAGTTCGATGACTAACTAACGGTCAAGTATCGTCACTTGTTGTTTGCCACATTGTAGTCTTACAAAATCTACAATCGTTCTGATATAGAGCTTATACAGCCGAAAGAAGCAAACATGCAGTGGTTGGCAATATTTTGTTTTCGGTGGCAATATCTTCACCAAAAATCTTTGTTTTAAAAACTTGCATCTAGTAGGGCACGAACTGTATGAGGAATCACACAGAAATTGATTCTTTTCACTTATTACATTTTCGCCAAGGACTGAAGTAAGGAAACGTTTCATGTGTTCTTTAGTCTTTTTTCCACTTTTGCTTGCCTCCACATGAATGTTTCGTAGACAGAGTTTTTCAAGCTTCTTTGAAATATTTGGGCCGAAAGTGCCTCTTGAAAACAAATGTACGAGGGCAAGTCGAAAGTTATTTACACTTAATTGCCACAACGTTTGTTACATTGCGCACGTTTCTTCTGTCCTTGTCATGTCATTGTTATACTTCCGTGGTAATGCTGTGACAGTTTGATCTTATTTCCGCTATTGTTCTTCCTTGAGTTGCAGATATAGCATGGCAGGTCCATTAGCAGTGTGCAACAAAGAGGAACAAAGGCCAGTGATCCGATTCCTATGATCGGAGGGTGTCGAAGGGGCAGACATTCATCGCAGACTATCATAGCAATATGGGAGAAGTGCACTATCACGTAAAACTCTGTTTTTGTGGATCGAGAAGTTTAAAAGTGCTCGAACAAGTGTAACGCATGAAGAGGGAGTGGGACGGCCATCAAGCTCCACTACAGGTGACAGCATCTGGAAAGCGAACTGGCGAATCACTAACGATGAGGTAGCATCCGCTTTGAGCAGCAGCCAAGGCCCCGCCCATCCATCATCCACGACGAGCTCGCTTTCAATAAAGTCTGTGCACAGTGGGTATCAAGAAAGCTTACCTACGACCATAAGCTCACCCGTGTTGGGGTCTGTCAACGCTTACTCACTCGCATCAACAACGAAGATGATGCATTTTTGAGCAGAACTGTCACCAGAGATGAAACATGGCTGCATCACTACGAGCCCGAGACAAAGCGCCAGAGTACGCTGTGGAAACACCCTGGATCGCCGACGAGGAAAACGTTTAAGACGGGGCTATCCACAGAAACGTTATGTTAACCGTGTTTTGGGACTCACAGGGGCCCATACTGGGAGAGTTCGTGAAAAAGGGAACGACTAGCAACAGTGTGGGGTACAGTGAACTTTTGGAATAGAAGCTGAAGCACCAAACATCGAGGTTTGCTGTCGAAGAAGGTGTTGTTGTTGCATGATCATGCACGGCCACACATGGCCCGTCACACTACTGAAACCATCAACAAGATGAAATCTGAGGTATTGGAAAACCCTCCATACAGCCCAGACCTTGCTCCAAGTGACTTTCACTTGTTTCGGCCACTCAAGGATGCTTTGTTTAGTCGCCGATTTGCCTCAGATGTGGACGTGCGAAATGCGATGCAAAAGTGGCTTCACGACCAACCGAAACCTTTTATTTGGAAGGAATACGTGAGCTCGTTGACCGTTGGGCCAAGTGCTTGAGAAGGAGGGAGTTTACGTAGAAAAATGATGTGCATTGTATACTCCTAGCTTCATCTTAATAAACGGTAGAATGAAAAGTGTAGATAATTTTTTACTTGCTCTCGTACAACTTGTTTGTTAGTGTGCCTGCCATTGATAAAGCCAAGTCAATCGTGTAGTCGTGTAAGTAGGCTGTTTAGGTTTTTATGTTGGTGACGCCACGTAGCGCTCTGTATTAAAAATTAAAATCGCTGACAGCGCTGTGTGCAGTCTGTGGCTGGTTGGACTTATTGTTGGAATATTCGCTAGTGTAGAGTTGGGCAGTTGGATGAGAACAGCGCGTAGCGTTGAGCTGTTGAAGCTGAGCCGCCAGCAGTGGTGGATGTGGGGAGAGAGATGCCAGAATTTTGAGAGGTTTCTATGAGAAGACGTATATATATATATATATATATATATATATATATATATATATATATAATGACTTTTCAACACCACTAAGGTAAACACATTGTTTGTTCTCTATTAAAATCTTTCATTTGCTAACTATGTCTATCAGTAGTTAGTGCCTTCCGCAGTTAGAATCTTTTATTTAGCTGGCAGTATTCGCGCTCGGTGTTTTGCAGTAGTTCGAGTAACGAAGATTTTTGTGAGGTAAGTGAATAAGAAAAGGTATACGTTATTGTTAGTCAGGGCCATTCTTTTATAGGGGTTATTGAAAGACAGATTGCGTTGCGCTAAAAATACTGTGTGTCTTTTTAGTGATGATCAGAATAAGTAAAGAGAGAACTGTCTGAGTACGTTCAGTTTTGCTCATCTGTTTGAAAATCAAATAACGTAAGAGTTTTTCCAGCACTGTCATTCTTTACATACAAATGGTAAGTTTCAGTTGTGGGTAGAGCTATGAACAGACTGCAACACGCTAGCTGTAGTTTTCTCTCCTCTGAGAGTCAATGTTGACGATGAAGACATTTCATAGTTGAATTAAGTCTGGTCGCTGTACCAAATATTTCCTTTCTCCACAGGAATTGGATTGATGAATGTGTCACCTTGCAGCTGTCTATCGTTAACAGAGTATTGTATAGCCATTAACTGTGTTGTGGTCACTTAGTGGTGAATTAATACACGACCAGAAAGTTACTGCACTTTTCCCACCATCAATTGTTAATGTCGCATTGCATAAATCTTGTCCAGCCATGAATTGCTGACATTTCTAGATTGGGCTGCACTGAAAGGAGCCACCTACCACACATCCATACTACCGGCTGATCAAAAAGTCAGTATAAATTTGAAAACTTAATAAACCACGGAATAATGTAGATAGAGAGATAAAAATTGACACACATGCTTTGAATGACATGGGGTTTTATTAGAACAAAAAAAAAAAAAGTTCACAAAATGTCCGACAGATGCGCGTCGTTTGGTGATGATCGTGTGCTAAGCCGCCACTTTCGTCATGCTTGGCCTCCAAGGTCCCCACACCTCACTCTGTACGATTATTGGCTTTGGGGTTACCTGAAGTCGCAAGTGTATCGTGATCGGCCGACATCTCTAGGGATGCTGAAAGACAACATCCGACGCCAATGCCTCACCATAACTCCGGACATGCTTTACAGTGCTGTTCACAACATTATTCCTCGACTACAGCTATTGTTGAGGAATGATGGTGGACATATTGAGCATTTCCTGTAAAGAACATCATCTTTGCTTTGTCTTACTTTGTTATGCTAATTATTGCTATTCTGATCAGACGAAGCGCCATCTGTCGGACATTTTTTGAACTTTTGTATTATTTTGGTTCTAATAAAACCCCATGTCATTCCAAGCATGTGTGTCAATTTGTACCTCTCTATCTACAGTATTCCGTGATTTATTCAGTTTTCAAATTTATACTGACTTTTTGATCACCCTGTATATCTTCGAAGATTGATGGCAGTATGTGTGAAGGAATGGGATTGATCATGTTCACGTCTAGAACACTTTGAACAGACTCTTCATTGCGTTGGACAGTTGATGGTCCCAGCTATTGAGCTCGTTTAAATAACAGCTCACTTAACTGCAAAACAGTACTCATTTAATAACGTGAAAATAACTCCACTATTTAAACACGAGCTGAGTGAAGTTATTTCGTCTGCTCATTTAATAGTACTGGACAGGAAATTCTGGGGAGCACTATGTAAACTGAAAATTTATGTAGTAAATAGAAAATCGAGCAGCGCTCGAAGTCGGGGTAGCTGCCTTTCCCGGAAGAGCACTACGGATACCTTACTGGATGGCTAAGGCCATCTGCACACAGAGCGACTGAAAATAAACGCAGCGGGCGGATGATCTGCATCGGCTACTGGTTGTCGACTAGCAGGCGACGTTGTTCCGCAGACGGCCATACGTTGAAATGAGAAACTGCATTTACCGTGTGCAACCGTGGAGCAGACAGAGTAGTGTTTGTCCCAGCCGAGCATTTTTTGGTTGCACTCGGCTTGTCGAGGACAAAATCGAGCTCAGAGGAACATGTGGTACTGTATTGTTATTATTATTATTATTATTATTATTATTGTGGGGCCGTGCCCACTTATCTCTTAAAGGGTGCCTAAAAGATGCTGCTTTCTCTGTAAGCTATACAACAGTTAAAACAAATCACGTTAATAGATTTTATCACAATAAAGTAGATTGACAACACTTAACTTTGTTTAAAATGTCGTGTCGCAAGCTATTGGTGACATGCTTTAATGAGAGAAAAAATATTTATTATGTAAAAAGAATGAATGAAAATGGGGAAGAAATGGCTTTAAATATTTTTGTTATTTACCCTTTCAGTACGAACTTTGTTGTAGAACGCCTTATTTACGTGTAGTAATAAAAATTCATTTAGACAGAATTAAGCACATTTAAAATTACGTGAACTTTAGCAACCCTCTCATGCTGATAAATTCAAACTAACTGATTAATAACATTTATGACTTTAAAAATTACTTAAATTAAATTTTTTACGTATTTCGACCTTGGCACACATTTTCTAGATGCAGTGGTTTTTTTAAATATTTACTGAATTCTTTCCCGGCGTTAGCTATGGAACACAAGACTGTCTCTGTTAGCATAAAATGGTTAAATATTGCCAAGCCGACCTGAACGTTTAATTATCATTGACAAAACACACTTCACTATACGTTTAAGTTATTTGCTTTAAAAATTGAAAGAACCAACAGATTAACAACTTCAACGTTAATTATCCGCCTATGAATGCACAAATGTAAAACCAGTAATAAATTCAGTCAGCCTCAGGGTCGCTGTAAAAGAAAAATATTTCATAATTCACTGCTAATTTTACTTGCTCCCGATTTACGGGTTTGGTTAATTTTATAGCGGAACAATTTTTTAAATGTGCCACCGCTGCAAATCGTTCGGTTACGGCACAGCCCAGCAACACCAACGATAATCGCTAAAAATGCTGAAAATTCTTTAAAGAAATATTATAGATGACATGGGCAAGCTAATTTACATTAGCAATACACAATTTTGATAAATTATAATGTATTTAGACCATAACAATAATTAAAATTACACACCTTTATAATTTCTCCTCTAATGGCGGCTAAAGATAGATACAGACAAGAAGTCTACTCATTCATATAATGCTACGTCACAGGTTCCCCTCTCTCTCAGCTCTCGAGGAAGACGACAAAGAATGCACATTATGTAGCGCTATTTATATTATTGCTGATTGTGAATGTCTCTTTGTAATCTTACAACATTATCTTCCTCTGTGGCTATATTTTACATTTTTCATCGCAAATATTAACATATTTCGTAAATACATTATGAGTATAGAAATATTACAATCATAAATACATCGAGAATATTATTACAGAAAATATTACAATAATAACCAACGTCCTTTATACAAAATTAAATAATATTTTTGTTAAACAATTACAGTACATACGAATTGCTTTTTTGTTGGTATGAACTGTACGTAGTGTTCTCATTACCGTACACGTTCCTAACAGGCGTGCCGCAGTTGTTGTTAAGCATTTGCAAATGTGCACGCTCGAGTTCAGCAATTCTGTGTGTCATTTCATTTTATTAATAGTGTGTGTGCTGCCAGGGAACGTTACAATGCGAATAATCAATGTCTTTCGCTAAATAGAATGTCCGTGTAAGTAATGGATATGGGCACAAGTAACAAGTCTTCTCGCGCTCTCTTCTAACCAGGGCCTGCCAGTGACCGTCTTCTACTGTCCTGCCCAGGCTGGCAGCAGCGGCGCTTATACTCTCCTCTTGTAGAGACCGCTCCTGTCGTGGTGCGGTCCTAGTCAGCGGGCTGACGTCTCACTGCCTTCTCTGCTCTTGCGTCCTTCATCTTCGTGCCGGCGCTTGTCGTTACGCCGGAACAATTGTTATGATTACCATTATTGTTATTACACACGAATAAGAAAACGAAAAACATTCTGGACTCATCCGTATATGCAACGAAATATAAACTGCAGGCTGTATGTAGCAGCCAAGGAGCTGTAACAGACGAGATTAGAAATTAATACCTTTTTATGGAACGACTTAACAGTGCTATAGTGATTACACGCAACTGATTTCTCGCGCGATAACATAGCGTTACTTTTATTTTGAAAACCCAAAAATGTTGATATTTTTTATTATGTTTTTAGGGCGCAAAACAGCTATGGTCATAAAGCGCACATTATGTGGCCCAGTGAATGGTAAAAACAGGAATTTAAATCGGCAGCAGTGGGAGCGAAACTCAAGAAGGAGGGAAACTAAGAACGGAAGGAAATCTTAGAGGAGTGCTATTGAAGGGGGGTTGTATTCCCCGAAAAGAGCTTCAAATGACCGATGTCATGTCACTAACACTTATAAACTCAAGGACGCGATCGGCTGAGCACGCGTCTTCTGGTAAAAGGGAAGATATATCAGGCGACAGCTTTAAACGGGCGCGTAGCGGATTAAAACAGGGGCACTGAAGTAAAAGATGTCCCACCGTCCACGATTTAGAGCAGTGGGGACAAAGCGGGGGAGGATCGCCACGTGGAAGATGTCGATGGCTAAAAAGACAGCGCCGGGAGGAAGAGGTCCAAGCACAGAGAAGAGATTTTATGTTCCGTAATAAAGAGCAACACGAGGACATAAAAGGCTCTGTAGATCGGCAAAGGGAACCATGCGAACAGCGGGCAGAGGAAGAGAGACTGCAGCCTTGGGCGCTATATCGGCTGCCTCGTTACCGCGTATACCGACATGTCCTGGAATCCCCCCCCCCCCCCAAAGTGGAGCATGTGGAGGCAGTCCTGAATACGGTGGACCAGAGGGTGGACGGGAAGCTACTGAGCCAATCCGAGCATACTGTATCCGCTGATGGCGACGTTATGTATTGTGTAACGCCGGAAATGCATATCCTCCTATTTCCATCTATTGTACTATAAATTTTTTTCCTTATTTTGTTACCTGAAGATATGACGTTTTTGTGTCTTTGTATATTGTAATTGTTTTACTATTTGTATATACATGCATTTATGTCGATGTATAATTAGTTTGTTTTGTAAATACTATTTGTATTTTTACGCTGGGTCTTGCCTAGGGAAAACTATGCTATCGAACGAATACATCGATAGGTCGTGTGGAGAACCAAAGCGTTTAGGATCTTTGGTAGTGTGAACTCTGCCGCGTGGAGCGCGGGTAGAGCAGAGAGAGTCTGGCTGGAGGAGGGCAGTGGAGCAGGTGTGTTGTGTGACGCTCCCGCGAGTTGCCGCGCTTTCGGGGTTTGGCAGCATGTAATTGCGCTCGAATTGCTATAATAGTTTCTGACACGGTGTCGCGGACGGGAAGCATTAGCTGGCGCACATCAAGAGCCCGTATCGCCTGGTGACCGTGTCGAGAAGAAGGCGCGCCAACATCCAGCTTCTGCAACAGCGACGGCCGACAATGAGTGACTGTCGCCACCTCCTCGATCGACGGCTTCAAACCTTCAATCAACCAACAAGGAAGACTGGAAGCACGTAAAGTTTTAGAACTGTATGGCAGACCTCAGCTTTTCAAACTTTAAAAATTGTTGCATCACAAAATTACAGCAACTTAGCATGAACCTTTGTTGCTCATTGTCCCAATTTCATTACCAAGCAGGGTCCCTTCCTTTTCCGAAATGAACCCGAGTCTCGTTGAAATTCAGACGCCAGCATTAAAGTAATATCATTCCATTTCACTGCTTTAATTTCAAAGTTCAGTTAAGGTATTCATAGCTGGCTACAATATTTAGATTACACAAGCACAAATTAAGAGTGCGAGTTTTGTTACCGTATTTTAGCTTACCTGTGACTGCAGCTCAACTTGGTACGCACTAAATTTTACTATTATTAATTGTTCAGAATCATTTAATTCAAGTTCAAAGTTAAATCTCTTATTTCTAAATTGCGTAAATTCAAGTAGCTTTTGAAATGATTGTTGAGGTAGCCCAAGACCAACCGTATTTTACTGAATTTCGATGTGCTTCAGAAACAAAGCTCACTATTAATTTCAGTCACTAAATTAACTTTCAATTTTCCGGTTTTATTAATTCTTTTGCTAAATTAAGTCAGAGTGTAGCGAAATTTATTACTTCTGACAAACTTTCAGTTTTCACACTACACGTGTCAACCTTCAGTTGCCACGCTTCTAGTGCTAATTATATGTGTAATAACCTTTCTTTTTCAGTTACTATAGTAATTTTCCATAGGACTGGCGACCGTAATTTCCCCCAAATCTCAAATATCTAATTACCGCTTTACCGCTAGTTAATTGTTAACGTAACGGCCGCACATTTACTTTCTTTATTAACTTTACCCCTTTTGAAAATTAATTTCCACCAGTTTCATTTGCATTTTTCCTTTCATTTAGATGTAACCCTTTCCTCCCTCTTTACCGACAGATTAACTTCAGTGACGATTGCTTTTCCCAAATTTCCATTAGGCACACGCGGTTTAATTTTTCACTGTCATTAAGGTCGATAAGTGAGGGGGAGGTTACAATTGGACAGCCTGGAGAATAGCACAAAGCTCCGCAGTAAAATCCGGACACTGGTCGGGAACCCGAAATATAATAGGGGTCTTTGAGCCATCAGCGTAAATAAATGTGGCATCCTCCATCAGTGCGTATAGAGCAGCAAATGCCCGACGATAAACTATAGGGCGGAGGGAGGGGGGGGGGTTACTATCCTTGGGAAGCTGACAAAGGTCGTGGATAAGGCAGGTGTGGGAGCGAAGCCAAGATGGCGCCGTAACCCCATTTGTCAAGAAAGTTTTAGGAAAGTGGAAGGAAAGTGAATGTAGTAGTAGACGGAAGTGGACTCTGGGTGGCAGTAGAGAGGAAGATTTGCCTGCATACCCTAAATCCAAGGAGGCGTCGAAAAAAAGAGCATGGGTCGGATGAGCAGGCATGGCAGACAGATGACTAGCGTAACGACTTAGAAGGACAGCTCGCCGATTGGACAGCGGAGGTTCAGCAGTATCAGCGTAAAGTCTCTCCACGGAGCTAGAGTAAAAAGCTCGAGACGCTAAACGCAGTCCACGGTGGTGGACAGAATCTAGACGCAGAAGAATAGACGGCCTTGCAGAGGAGTAAACTATGCTTCCATAGTCCAATTTCGGGCCCACCAAGGCGCGATATAGGCGGAGGAGGACCACTCTGGCCGCTCCCCGGAAGGTACCACTCAGAACACGGAGGGTGTTGACGGATCGCAGACAGCGAGCCGAAAGATATGAAACGTGAGAAGAATAGCACAGCTTTCTGTCAAACATAAGTCCCAAGAATTTGGCGACGTCTGCGAACGGAAGGTCAACAGGACCTAGAGGTAGGGAAGGCGGATAAAATTCCGTACGACGTCAAAAATTTACACAGACGGTTTCACTGCGAGAAAATCGGAAGCCGGTTTCGATGCTCCATGAGTGGAGGCGATCGAGACATCTTTGAAGACGTTGTACAAGAAGGCTGGTCCGTTGAGAGCTGTAGTAGATTGCAAAATCGTTGACAAAGGGGGAGCCCGAGACATCGGGAAGGAGACAATCCATAATTGGATTTATGGCGCTGGCAAACAGTACAACACTTAGCACGGAGCCCTGGGGCACCCTGTTTTCTTGGGAGAAAGTATGGGATAGGGTAGTGTTCACCGCACCTTAAATGTGTGCTCTGTCATAAATTCATGGATGAAAAGGGGTAGCCGACCTCGAAAACCCCAAGAGAGGAGGAGGTTTCCTGTCCTCCAGCAGGTATCGTATGCTATCTCCAGATCAAAAAATATAGCTACCGTTTGGCTTTCCCGAGGAAATTGTTCATGATATAAGTGGAGAGACCAACAAGATGGTCAACTGCGGAACGATGCTT
This sequence comes from Schistocerca americana, assembly GCF_021461395.2. Taxonomy (NCBI): domain Eukaryota; kingdom Metazoa; phylum Arthropoda; class Insecta; order Orthoptera; family Acrididae; genus Schistocerca; species Schistocerca americana. The sequence goes on along the minus strand of NC_060121.1, from coordinate 942,424,581 downwards.
TCGGAAACCGCATTGGGCAGTTGTTAAAAGGCTTCAGGACTCAAGCCACTAACCTACGTGACAATATACCATACGCTCCAATACCTTACGAACACTACACGTGAGAGAGATTGGACGATAGCTGGAGGGTAGATGTTTGTCCTTTCCAGGTTTCGGAACAGGAATGACGATAGCTTCTCGCCATCTTCTGAGAAAGGTACTGCCTACCCAAAGTCGATTATAAAGGCGAAGGAGGTAGCACAGACTAGGGTATGATAAATGCAGCAACATTTGGACGTGGATACCATCCGGTTCCGGAGCAGAAGAGCGAGAGGAGGAGAGTGCATATCTGAGTTCCCGCATAGGAAAAACGGCATTATATCTTTCGCGATTTTGAGAATAAGAAGCAAGAGGTCGCTCTTCCGCTACCCGTTCCTTCTGAAGAGACGCTGGTGAGTAATTAGAAGAGCTCGAAATCTCAGCAAAGTGTGCTAGAGATTGCGACTGGCTCCACTAAAGTGTCCTGCGCGACAGTTAGCGCAGAGGTCGGGGAAAAACTGGACGTGCTGGATATCCGTCGGATTCGACTCCAAACAATTGATGAGGGAGTGAAGGTATTAAAGGAGCTGGTAAAGAAATCCCAGCTTGCCTTCTTGCTATCGCGTATGATGCGACGGCATCGCGCACGTAATTGCTTATAGCGGATACAGTTAGCCAACATAGGATGATGGCGGAAAACGCGAAGAGCACGTCTCTGCTCGCGTATTGCGTCACGGCGCGCCTCGTCCCTCCAAGGACCGGGGGCCCGCTGGGGCAAAGGGGAGGTACGAGGTATTGAACGTTCCGCGGCTGTGAGAATAACTGACGTAATATGAGTTACCTGATCGTCGATTCTAGGAAATTGACGGTCATCAAATGTTGCTAGAGAGGAGAAACATGTCCAATGGGCTTGGGAAAACTTCCAGCGTCTTCGGTCCATAGATGGCAATTGTGGCTGTAATCGAAGGACAGATAGAAAATGGTCACTCGAGTGTGTATCATCAAGAGCAAACCAGTCAAAGCGTGGAGCTAGCCGAACAGTACCGACCGAAAGGTCCAAATGAGAGTAGGTTGACGTGGAGGCAGATGCAAACAAGATCCGCTTCGTGGAAGATGTCAATCAACAGGGAGCCTCTCGGACAAGGACATGGAGATCGCCAAAGCGGATGGTGGGCGTTGAAGTCTCCAACCAGTAAATAGGGGGGGGGGGGGGTGAGAGCTGACCAAGGAGGTGAAGGAGATTGGCTCTTGCCATTGGTGTGGACGATGGAATGTGTATGGTACAAAGAGAGAAGGCGAATCCAGAAAGGGAGAGACGTACAGCGACCGCTTGGAAGAAACTGTGTAAGTGGATTGGGTGATAATGGATAGTATCATGGAGAAGAATCGTAAGTCCCCCATGTGCCGGAACGCCAGGAATAGAGAAGAGATCAAACTGGACTGATTGGAAATGAGGGAAGACAAAGCGATCATGGGGACGTAGCTTTGTTTCTTGAAGACAGAAGATGGCCGGAGAGTAGGAGCGAGAGTCAGTGGCTAATGGTGTGGAATGGCATCCGGCTAGAGGCAACAAGATCCTCATCCATAGGTTGTTCGGGGGCAGCTCCTGCCACCAGTGATGAGCTGCTTGATAGGGCGCCAGCGGTGCGTCTCGGCGACACGGAAGACGGCCGAGGGCGGCTACCGCTGGGTGGCGCTATAGAAGAGACACGCCGTAGCGGAGAAGGAGAGGAACTGTTTTTCTTATAAGCCTTCTTGGAAGCAGGACGTTGAGATGAAGGAGGAGTTAATGGTTGTGAGGTCTGGGTACATAAAAAATCTTCACGAAGAGGCTTTTTTTTGGAAGTGGGGCGTCCGATTTTGGGGCTTGTGGTTTAGCGGGCACCGATGAAGGTTGAGCTTTAAACTGAACGGGTGATAGTGGCGAGGTTGAACGGGCGAACCTTGGGCTGGCCGATCTGACGACCGTGGCGCTAAAGGTGAGATTGCAAGTCTGTATGACTACCTCCTTAGCAGGTCGAGGAGAGGCGAGGACAGTGCCATATTTACCCTCTGGGAGCACAGTGGGCTTTCTACTGGCGAATAACTTACGAGCAGCAAAGATAGATACCCTTTTCTTCACTTGGATTTCCTGAATAATTCATTCATCTTTAAAAATAGGGCAATTTCTAGAGGAAGCAGCGTGGTCGCCCATACAGTTGACGAAACGAGGGGATGAGAGTGGACAATCACCATCATGGGCATCCCTTCCATAGGTAACGCATTTAGCCGTATTGGAAAACGACTGGCTGGTATGTTTAAACCTCTGACACTGATAGCAACGCGTAGGGTTAGGGTGTAAGGGCGAACTGAAATTATCTCATATCCCACTTCAATGTTCGATGGAAGTTGAACTCTGTCAAACGTCAAGAAGAGAGTGCGGGTCGGTGCCAGTTGCTTGTCAACCCTTTTCATTACTCCACGTACGGCTATTACTCCCTGATCAGACAGGTAATTTTGAATGTCCTCATTCGATAATCCGTCGAGTGATCTAGTATAAACCACTCTGCGCGATGAATTTAAAGTACGGTGCGCTTCCACCCGAACAGGGAAGGTGTGTAGCAGTGTGTTCGAAGCAATTTTTGTGCCTGGAGGGCAATGTCTGTTTCTAACAACAAGGCGCCATTTCGTAACCGGGAACAAGACTTTACAGGACCTGCAATTGCGTCAACACTTTTCTGAATAATGAAAGGGGTTACTGTTGAGAAGTCCTGGCCTTCGTCAGACCGAGAAACAGCTAGGAACTTAGGCACTGATCGAAGAATTTTATGTGGTTGCCACTCATCTAGATTTCTCATGTGGGCAGAAGTGGTAGAAGTAGAAGAAGCCATTGCGGAAGTATCCCCCATGATTACCGGTGTCTCCGATGGCGCGCTCCTTCCTAGTGATTGTCTACGTCTCAGGTCACACATCCCGAGAAATGGACGGAGAGACCAACCGGCGTGTTCGGAAGATACCAGCTCGGGTAATCAGCCTTCCTGGGCCTGGCCTTTATCAGGGGGTACGTACGTGCCTCCCAAAAATTTTGAGATTCATATTCACGGAAATGAGGTGAAAGTGGTTTCTTCTCGTTAAATCATTTATATGTGAACACCATCGTCTTTATACGTATCGGAAATTCGTGGTTTTACGCTGGTCGTTTAAACTTGAAGTTATTATTTTACAGAATGACAAAGGCTCCTAGTCACACAAAAGAATACTGTCGATATAATTTACCTTTTCTTGTACATTTTCTTCCACTGACATTCCGATAATTTTATTTTAAAACATTAGATGCACAGTACACTACACATCAAATATGAAATTCTTTTCCCACTTCACGCCCTGCTTTTTGTGCCAAATCTTTCCTGTAGCGGCCTGGGAGCTTGTACATGTATAAAATGAAATAGTTTTCGGTTTCCTGTACAAAGCTTATGTTCACAGCCGGCAGCGCGTTCCAAGCGACTGACTGGTGAGTCGTTCTGCTCGATCTTCACACTGCAGCCCTATGAAGAGGGAAGTGCGTGGACCTTATCGAGCACCACTTCAACCTCAGATATACCCCCCTCCCCCCTCGTCCCCCTGTTCGCCTCCCCGTAACACAATTTATCCCGTAATACGGCTCTACTGCACTTACATGTTAGACGTGGTAAGCACATTTAATATTCGTTCTTTGATTTTATACCATTAAGACACTATTTTTAATAACTACGATTTTTCCATCCCCTGTAACGCGGAAACTGCTGCCCCTAGAGAAAATACGAACAGGACATTTTTGTAGGAAACTGAGTGTAGTTCAGTTGTGTGTTTCGAAAAATTTTCGCTAGAAGCCGTGGTTTTCGAATTATTCAAGAAAAACATAGAAAAGTGACCTTAAAACAGTCCCCCAACCCAACGCTCACACCCCATCGATCAAGATTTTTAGTATGTTGTTAATGGCGCTCCCTTCTACCACTGTGCAAAAATTTACGACTACGCGCATTTTTTGCTTTATAAACCTTTTTTGGTCTTCGTTGACTGCGCTGAGATCTCGAAGACGCAAATGACGCTTCTTAAAACAGTGAACATGAAAATGCTTTGTGTCCCGGTGCCAAGGTGGAGCAGACCAACCAGTATTGAGATCTGATGCAGTCTTCCATTTCGCCGTACCTGTCCTTCAGCAATGTACAAAGAATGTGGAGAGGAGAAGCTGGGTGAATATCGAACATTTGTAAAAGAAAAGTATCTATTGTGACCATCATATCGTCAATGGTCATAGTTATAGTGATATTTTCATGAAAGTAAGACACTGCGAGAAAATCTGAAAAGTTTGCAATGAAAAATAGGGGTCGCAATCATTTTACATTTGGTGCATATTACATAATATGTTGCTATGTACGAAAGTTAGCTAACATATCGAATTTACACTTGGGTGGAGGTCTCAGTCTGTCACCGATCTCGAGAAAATTGATCTTATGTACACTCATTTGCGATCGCTCCACGCCAGCGATAAAACTAGAGTGAAATATCTACAACATTCCATAATGATGTGGGATACCGAAGAGAGGTTTTGGCAAATGATAGCACGCAAAGAGTAAAGTATTTTGCCATACGTTTCTATGCAAAACTTCATTATCTATCATGTTATTCCACTAACTGTAGACTTTTTTAATGAAAGAATTTAATTTTTAAGGGCCATTGATAGCTGTTGAAACGAGGAATACAATGGGTTGAGGGACAACATAACTGAAGACATTACACATTTATTTTGTACTGAGAATGTGATTTTTCATAAGCTACTGATCTTACTTTTCCTCGCTTTCTCGTTTAACAAACTTAAGAAACCACCGTTTCAGAATTCTCTCGCAATTGTATCTGCACATTATGTTAGTGAGTTGATATTTTGTAAACTCAGCTGTGTTTTGGCAAAAAAGCAAATTTTAAAATGGCAACAAGAGAACTGTGTAGGTTTTACTCAAAAACTTCCCATTCATGCTGCTTCTCTGGAAGTTACAAATGCTTATCAACCCAAGTGAAAACAAATCGCTGCTTTTTCAGTGGAATTCTTTTTAGATATTAACCAAAGCAGAGGTGACAGACCTTCTTGAACGGTCACCATGCAAGTGTGGGTGTGGAGGGGATCGACTTAAAATGTTAAAAAAATGTGAGCTTCAGTTTAGAATTACACTTCCCCTCCAGCATTCGGCATTTCCCCTACGGCACCTGCCCATAACCCCCCACCACTAATGCTCACACCACATGTGTCCTGCCGACTGCATATGTACTGTTCATGGTATTTTGTGCGGATTCCGCCATTCCATTAGATACAATGCTGTCTCTGACTATGCAGACCGATGTCACGACAACAAATATGCTTGTAAACTCCCTCTCTAGTAGCATCTAACACTATGAGTTTGTTAAGCATCTCCTTAACAACCTCATCACGTAATGTGCTGCTCTTTGTTGATCTCCTCTAACTTTTTTATTAATCCAACCTGATAAATGTTTCAGACTGATGGGCAATACTCAAAAATAATCGGTATTACAACTGTTTTGTGTGCCACTTCTCTTGTCGATGAATTACGTTTCCTGAAGATTCTTCCAATGAACATCAGCATGGCAAATGATTTTAACACAAGTTGTATTATATGAGCGAACTACTTTAGGTCAGTCCAGACAGTTCCTTCTAGATATTTTACGGTTGCTACTGTTTCCAAGGGCTTATTGCCACTATCGTAATCAAACAGTAATGTACCCACTCGCTTTCTTACCTGCAACAGTTACATTATTTACACTCTGGGTCAACTGCCAGACCCTACGCCAATCGCCAATCTTGTGCAGTTCCTCGTGTATTTTACTACAGCACACTACTGTTGCAACCTTCTATGGACAACAGCATTGTCTCCAAACAGTCTGCATCTACATCCAAACACATACTCCACAAACAGCTGTACATTGCATGGTGGAGAGTACATTGTAACAGTGTTTCTTTCCTTGTACGCTCATGTGCTGTCTGTACATGCTCTAATATTCCTTACCTTATTCTTGTTTGCTACACCAGATATACGATGGAGTGGCGTAATATTCTCACATTTTTCGTTAAATACAGTTTCTCTAAATCTATTCAATAGCACTACACGAGAAATAAATTGTCTTCATTGGACCGATTCCATTTAAGGTTCCATAGTTTTTCTGTTACATTTTTCAATGGGATGTACCAACCTGATATGAGCGATCCGAGCAACCTCATGAAGCTTCTGACAGTAGCAGTTAGCCACAGGATCATTTATACTGGTGTGGCTACTTGGCGGGTCAACCACAATCAGTGCCATAACTCAATGTTATCAGTGATGCCAATTTGCGATCCTCGTGTATTTATTTACAATTCTTTACAAAAAAGTTACAACGGACATGTCACGTGTTTTTTACTAGAAATACATACATCAAAAAAAGTTTTGCATCACTTCGGTTCCGAGTATTCCGGAAGCTGCGCAGAAAATTAGAATAGAGATCAACATAAACTTCCGCCCTTTTCACTGCTCATGAGAACCACACATTGCATGTTGTACCACCATACAGCGAGACCTTCAGAGGTGGTGGTCCAGATTGCTGTACACATCGGGTCCTCTAATACCTAGTAGCACGTCCTCTTGCATTGATGCATGCCTGTATTCGTCGTGGCATACTATCCACAAGTTCATCAAGGCACTGTTGGCCGAGATTGTCCCAATGCTCAACGGCGATTCGGCAAAGATCCCTCAGAGTGGTTGGTGGGTCACGTCATCCATAAACAGCCCTTTTCAATCTATCCCAGACATGTTCTATAGGGTTCATGTCTGGAGAACATGCTGGCCACTCTAATCTAGCGATGTCGTTATCCTGAAGGAAGTGATTCACAAGATGTGCACGATGGGGGTGCGAATTACCGTCCTTGAAGACGAATGCCTCGCCAATATGCTGCCGATATGATTGCACTATGGGTCGGAGGATGGCATTCACGTACCGTACAGCCGTTACCGTACCTTCCATGACTACAAGCGGCATACGACGGCCCTACGTAATGCCACCCGAAAACAGAAGGGAACCTCCACCTAACTGCACTCGCTGGACAGTGTGTCTAAGGCGTTCAGCCTGACCAGGTTGCCTCCAAACACTTCTCCGACGACTGTCTGGTTGAAGGCATATACGACACTCATCGGTGAAGAGAACGTGATGCCAATCCTGAGCGGTCCATTCGGCATGTTGTTGGGCCTGTCTGTGCCGCGCTGCATGGTGTCGTGGTTGCAAAGATGGAGTGAAGTTGCGCATCATGCAGCCTATTGCACACAGTTTAGTCGTAACATGACGTCCTGTGGCTGCACGAAAAGCATCATTCAACATGGTGGCGTTGCTGTCTGGGTTCCTCCGAACCATAATCCGTAGGTAGCGGTCATTCACTGCAGTAGCAGCCCTTGGGCGGCCTGAGCGAGGCATTTCATCGACAGTTACTGTCTCTCTGTATCTCCTCCATGTCCGAACAGCATCGCTTTGGTTCTCTCCGAGACGCCTGGACATTTCCCTTGTTGAGAGCCCTTGCTAGCACAAAGTAACAATGCGGACGCGATCGAACCGCGGTATTGACCGTCTAGGCATGGTTGAACTGCAGACAACACGAGCCGTGTGCCACCTTCCTCGCGGAATGACTGGAACTGATCGGCTGTTGGACCCCTCCGTCTAATAGGCGCTGCTCATGCATGGTTGTTTACATCTTTGGGCGGTTTTAGTCACATCTCTGAACAGTCAAAGGGACTGTGTCTGTGATACAATATCTACAGTCAACGCCTATCTTTAGTTCTGAGAACCGGGATGATGAAAAACACTTACTGGTGTGTGTGTTATGTAGTTGATAAATAATAATACAAACAATTTTTTACAAGATCGAATTCTTTTCATTTGCGATCAAATATCTGTTATTGTACAGGGTGAAGCGAAATTCGCTCACTCGGGCTTCGCAGCGCGACTCCTCACATGACAGTGATAAAAAAATGTCTGTCACAAAATTTCGTCCGATGAGTAAATCTGCCACAAAAAGGACGTTAAAGAATTGCAATCTGGCAGCACTGTAACCACAATGGTAACTACCTCTGTCAGCACGTAATGTTTGTGGTGTACAGTTGGTACAGTGGATAGAGTTTTGGGTTAGCACGCAGGTGGTCGAGGGTTCGGTTCCCTCATACTGCCCCACCCACAAGGGCAAACAAGGGAAGAGATCAAACCAAAATGGACAATGTGCCTGTGGTATCACAAGTGCATGACATACAGAAACATGAACTCAAAATCAATGTGTCGATGCTACATGTAAATTATTATACCTGTCCTGGAATGTTTTACCCAAAAACGGATGACAAATGGCCATGTAAAAAGGGTTCAAGGAATAACAATAAGAGCAAAACAAAAAAGAAAAGAATATAGAAATTAAAAGCTATAAAATGACAGTAATATTAACCAAAACTATGAATATAATAGGTTAATAGAATAAAATGTTTTTAATGTATCGTTGTTAATATATTTAAATAAATATATATGGTTACAAAAAAAAGAGATCCTGAGTCATTTTTTTTTTATTTGCTGATTTCATTCTGACATTTCATGCTATAATATATACCGTTTCTTAGGTGAAATGGCTCTGAGCACTATGGGACTTACCTTCTGAGGTCATCAGTCCCCTAGAACTTAGAACTACTTAAACCTAACTAACCTAAGGACATCACACACATCCATGCCCGAGGCAAGATTCGAACCTGCGACCGTAGCAGTCGCGCGGATCCGGACTGAAGCGCCTAGAACCGCTCGGCCACCGCGGCCAAAGGATCGTAAACCAGCCCTGCTCAGTGTCTTTTTAACATGAGATATCACTACCAAGCGAACAGCACACCAGACCCAGGCCGCTGTGTAAAGTGACTACAGTAATAAAACAATAAATAAACGGTAATGCCAACCGTTATCGTCGAAAGTTACACTAGCATCGAGCGTCGCTATACTGCATGGATGGCTTTGGTATCGATTGTAGCAGAAATAGGCGAGTTGTTTGATCAGATAATATGAATAATTGCTTTGGTAAATACATCAAGTGTTTTTTTTTTTCGTTCACAATCAAGGATCAATAATCATACTCGCTTATTATGTTAAGCAACCTGCATGTGTTTTGTATGCATACTGTAATACTGTTATATTCAACCCTCCTCCCCCCACCCCCTCCTCCCCACCACCACCGACACCAAAAAACAGGCTACCACTCAAGGGCAAAATTAAGATTCTATATTCGTTAAAGTATCCACTGAAATGAAATGAGCGTGTGGCATCGTTTGCCGCAGGCCCCATTCGTTTAAGTTCGGCCGCCAAGTGCAAGTCTTTCATTCGACGCCACATTGGGCGACTCGTGCACCGGTGATGAGGATGAAATGATGATGAGGACAACACAACACCCAGTCCCCGGGCGAAGAAAATCTCCAACCCGGCCGGAGTCGAACCCGGGCCTGCTTGCATGGGAAGCGAGCATGTTACCACCCAGCTAAGCATGCGCAGTAAAGTATCCTCTAAAAATAATGAAATGTTTTAAAACATTATTTCTCTTCCATACATTCTGCCTGCATGTATGATAATGACTTTTTAACTAAATGGAACCTGGAGACAGCGCACAACAGCCGTCTAAATTTATCATGCATCAAACAAATTGCACTGACAGTACAAGTATATTTAAAAGGCTTTATCTTGGATCTTTAGTATATAGGGAAGATTAGTAGACACAGGTTATCATTATCCTGTGGTAGAGGAAAGTATCAACACAGCTTTCTTCAAAACGCTAAACATCCCTCAGCTGTTAGGGAGGAAGACGAGACCAACCTAAGCACGCTTTGACATGTGGTTATTATTGGAGAACCTAGACAATCTTGTTACGGACATTGAAAGGAGTCTACTGGAGTACACTTATATGTGGCACCGGAGTATTGTAATGATACTAATGTAAACTAAATCTATTATATTGTAAACGCTCTGTGTCTCTGATGGGCTCTATAAAGAGGATCGCTGACTTTGCACGACCGCAGAGCCAAAGTTACTACTTCTAGTCTGAGATTGGAGTATTGAGTTAAGAGACTGCTTGGCGCACAACATTGAGTGTGTATGTCTGCGAGCGAAATAGGAAGCAGTAGGCAGTTTTCGTGGTGTACTCTGTAAAACAACCAAGTGTTAGATTATAATGTAGCAATTTCCTCATACCAATATTTTGGTACTTGGCTGTACAAATCTCATTGTTTGTGACCGAGTCAGTAAAGAAGGGATTTCATTTAGTAAAAAAAAAATTTAATTTTTCTGAGTGATTTAATTCCAGTTGTCATATGTTTTGAAAAGCCAAACTTACTTCGAATACAACTTCACTACTGAAAAAGTCAGTGTTAGTAATTCACTCACATTACTACCGCCTCCCCGTCCAGGTCATATGTTTTTTTTAAGACATTAAATTTTTCTTAAACGTTTTCATTTATCAGCCAAAAGAATTTTATGTATATTTCAAAGCAGTACGGCCAGCATTGCACACCGCTGAGCCAGTAGCTAGTATACTTTATGCTACTTCATGAGGCGATCCACCTTTCCAGCTTTAGAGTAAGATAATTTTATTTATTTGTTATGTGCATAGGTACCAAAGTTGTCAGTTTTGAACAGGGCCAGAGAATTCAGTGCCTAATGGATTGAATACATTTTGCAGTGACTGTATTTCTTTTTTGGTACTGGGAGTTGTATTGCCTAATCAGTTCGTGTAAGTTTTTCTAACAATAATACAGAGTAAGCACACCACTTGCAGTTGCCACACGCTTCACGATAACTCCAGTTTAGTGTGCATTCCAAGTTCAGGCATACATTGAAGTATTTCAATATTTGCAAAGAACGTTACACTTCGTTTAAACATTTCAGTTAAATATAATGAACGTTACACTTGGCGACAGCTCTGCCAGTCGTTCACTTCGAGAATTTTCTTTCGTGTTAAAATAGTCAGGTGTATATATGTTCTCTCAATCACTCTGTACCGATAAAAGTAGTTGGATTTATTTGGCGCAAAGCAATATAATAACTTTTACAAAATTTTTTCCACCGTTCATCGGCATTCACGCTCCTCCTTGTCTTTCATTGATTTGATTGTTGATATTCGTCTTTGGCTTGCACTCTGTAAGTGTGATTTACGACACCGCGCAAAAGTGTTAAAAGTTCCGGCGCGTGATCTGACAGTTAAAGATACGGAAGTAGACTTGTCTCCGATTATTGATGAGAGTGTTGAGAATGATAGTAACCACTCTGCGGTGCAACAGTTGCAAATCATCACAGAAAACGTGAGTTCCGTTTCCCAAAATAATGTATAATTTCACAGGATAATGATTTCACCTAGTTTCCCATCTGCTCAAACAGTCGATTCAGGCATAGCGGACGACGCTGAGGTAGATATGCTAACACCAGGTGTCACTCAGAATGCCAATAGTGTGTCAGAGGTCACAGTAGTGCAAAGCACTCAGTCCGTTTTTAAAAATCCGTCAGATTCCATCAGCGGTAATTATGCAGATAATGCAACAAGCGAGACGTCCATCATTGTAGATTATGTCTCCGCATCACAAAGCACAAAACAGATGACACCCGACTCATCAGTTCAAAAGAATATGGAAGCGATGCTTCAAAAAAATCTCATGCAAGTGATGGTTAAACAGAATAACAAAACTGATGAACAGTTCGCCAGCATACCAGGAAAACGAGATGTCACCATTGCTCAGTTCTACTCGGTTTACTCGGTTCCTTGAGCGATTTAATAAAAATGATGAATTTTCCAGCATACGAAAAAAACAAGATGAAGTCACTACTCAGTTCAATGAACGGTTTACGCAGTTTAATGAACGATTTAATAAAAAAACGATGAACAATTTTCCAGCATACGAGAAAAACAAGATGACACCACCACTGAGTTCAGTGAACACCAGGATACGTAACGAGTTTAAATCGTACACAGAAACGACTGATAATCGTTTCAAACGGGTAGATACAGGTATTAAGGCCAGTGAAAAATGTCTTTGCGCTAAAATCGAAGCCATAGCTAGGCAATGAGCATACAGCACCAAACCTTTGAGAGATAACATTAATGCTTCAAGACATCAATGTCGTGAAACGTATAAAAAGCTTACAGATGAAATCAAATCAGTTAATGAAACAATAGATCAACAAAACACTCGGTTAGAGGCAAGTGTTAAAAGTTCACATTGAGACCTCAGAAAAGCCATACAAGTCTTTGTCCGTAAACACGCAGAGGAGAACAAAGAGTTTTTATAGTCAATTGCAGTACAAAGACTGGAAGTAGAACAGCAGTTGCTCACTGATCTTACAACGCTAGTATAAATTCCGTTACAGGCGAGATTAACACAGTAAAACAATCACAGATCCAATTAAAGACAGATATAACTGATTTCAAAACCACTGTTGACACACGAAACCAGAAAGTTAGAGAAAAGTGCACAGATGACATTGAGTCGTTAAGGTCCCGTCTTGAACAAACAGAGCTGGTGCAAGACCCTGACACAATTAAAGTAGATTTGAAAAAGATGAACAGAACTACAGGAAAATTACCGAAGCAAGTCGACCCTTTAGATTCAAATAATTCCACGCACATTCTTACGCCCACGGAAAGATGTGATGAGTTATCAGCAAGGTTAGAAACAGTTGAAAACCAAACTGAAAATAAATTAGACGACACAGCTCCCATTCCATTTACTGGATCTCAGGAATATCAGTCCATGCAGCAAACATTAAACCAGCTTGGTGAACATAACAGTTCGCTACATAGGAAGGTTAATAGTTTACAACAGGAAGTAGCCAGTATCATGTAATCAGTTTCGAACTAACATGTATAACATGCAACAGCAACGATCACCTACTTTTCAGCCGCGCAATAATATGAGCAGAGTAGAAAGAGCGCGTGACATTGATTCAAACAGTCGTCACACAATCAGTTTTTTCACGTCCCCGAGCCTTCTCAAAATTGCCAACACGAAGGATTCGACTATAAAAATTTCCTATCTGTCAGGAAATTCAAAGTGTTTAGGACAAACCGCACAGACCTGCATCCCGTTGATCAGGTGCAGCAATTTTCAGTTTGCTGCCACCAAACCGGCCAGTGACGCATAACCTCGAATTTATCTGCGGCTTTTTAGAGGGAGAACCTACGATGCGGATGAGACCCATAGCAAGCCAGTGTTACTCCGTCAAGGAGTTCCAAAATGCATGGCTATCTGCGTATTGGTCGGAAACGACTCAGCGAGGCATTAAAGACCAACTAATCAGTGTACTCAATTTTGAACACACCAGTTTTCCCACTGCCACCCAGTTTTTTGAGTATATGGTACAACAAAACTAGTACCTGACCGAACCGTATAGCCAATGTGCACTGATACGGTTTTATGCATCTCAAAACTTCCGCGCTCATTACGAGTTTCCCTTTTCACTGGGCAGCAAAAGGAGAGTATTTCAGCATTCAGGGACTTATTGCAATTGTTAGAAATCCAGCAATCGGACTACTCATTTCTCAGTAAGAACTTTAATAACAGCAATCACGGTAACAACTCATTCGGTTACAACGAGCAATCCCGCCCATTCCATAACAAGAGAAGTAAAAGATTTGGTTACGATAGCGATTTTCATGGACATTTTAATAAGAGAATACATTTTGATAACCAGTATATTCAGCAGCAGCAACAATATCAGAATTTCGACGCCAACAGTCACAGTTTCAATCCGCAATTCTTGCCGCAGCCGTAGTAGTCCTGAAACATTCAAAAACAATAGGGTCTGCAAGCTCAACCGAACTCAATGTGCCGCCGCCCAGCTTTGCCAGTACATCGCAGTCCAATAATTTTACGCAACCGCGAGGGAATAATTTCTTCCACAAAAGCAACGGTCACAGTCACATCGAAACGATCAACAGCAAAGTAATTTTCACCACTAACATAAAGGTAATAATCAACAGTATAAGCGTAATTTCAGCAATTTTCATCAGAATCAGCCCCAGGAATCTTAGTTCATTGTTAATGAACGTGATGTCCGTTTCCATCCACCGCAGCATTCTGCAGACCAAAACAACCGTACAGTATAAAACATTGTACTACCACAGCAATCTTCTGCCACCAGTCAACCCCCTAGTAACGCATGACTAGAAACTACCGACGTTGTTCAATCGGACAACCTACGATGCCATTCTACTCCTCATCATACAGATCAGGAAAACGTCATAACTTTCGACTACATAAGGGACTCACAAGAGAGACACCAAACTCAAAAGAATATTTCTCATCCGATAGTTGAAATTAAAAGTGGCTTGTATTTATTTTCTGCAGTGATCGACATGGTTCACCTGTAACGGTGATAAATGAAATGGCATTTCAAAAATGTAACGCCGACAATACCTGTCCTACTTTTCCACTTGGTAAAACGAAAGTTCTAGGCGTAGTCTCCAACAAAGGAGTAGAAGTGAAACTGAAAACCCACCTATCTTTTATACTTGCTGATCACACATTTCATGCTAATTTCTGGGTCGTTTCCCCTCTTAACAACCGACGTCATCCTTGGCATGGATTTCCTTGTCGAACATGACGCTGTTATCAACTTTAAGAAGTTATTTCTTACATTGAAATCTGGTACACAACAATTTGCTGTTACTTTTCAGGATACTTTGTCAACTGAGGAGCAAGACATTAACAGAGAAGATTACGTCACCATGAAATTACAGACACCGCTCTTAACAATGTAAAGCGTGCCGCACAGTGCCACAAACGTGAACAAAAATGGGTGAGTGACCTTCAGGAATTTCGCATAGGACAAGAAAGTTTTGGTACGCACTCACTACCGGTTCAACAGAGGGAAACGTCGTTGCAGTAAATTTGAACTTTTATGTTCTGGACCTTTTAAGACTGAGACCAAACAAATACCGAAAAATATCGATTATTCGGAACTAAAATACCGATATTGGTTTTAATTGGTCGGTTTTTCTCATCCATATCCCCAGTTCGCAACACTCGCTGTGAAAAATAGATAAGTACTCAAGCAGAATTCGAGGTCCGCTCACGGGAATGCACTCTCGAATACTTTGCGCGATTTCCGTTCCAGTAAAATAATCTCGTCGATCACGAAGGATTACAAACTATTCAACTTGGATATGATAACTGCATTAAAACACACACTCTCCGCCCTAGAGGGCTCGCGACTCGCCCAGTTCAATCCCACGAGGACTGACTGCCGACTTCTCGCTTTCGCAATCTCCCGACAGCTACACGAAATTATTTTACTTTCAGGCCTTTCGGCCAGTCAGACACAGTAGCCGAATGCAGGCAATAGCCTACGTTTTATTACAGGAAATAATGAGAATAAAAAACCGAATATCGTTTATTTCAGAAACGGTTATTTCGAGCGGTGTTAACAGCCCGCTTAAACCGGGAAAAGGTCAGTACAACATAAAACCGTTTGTTTTAGCGATAACACTATCCCTAACTGGTGAGGGGAGCCTTGTTTGGTAAAGAGATACATCGGAGTTGAGCGGGGAGCCATTAGCTAGCCTGAAGTAGGGGAGCCATTAGCTAGCCGAAGTAGTGTTGGATATCAGAGACGGACGTGGCTGCGGTTAATCGATACCAGTAAATATCGTTTAATTAATACCAACAGATTTCATCTGATTCCGTGCAAATCTGAGCTTGGCGTTTTTGTGTGACCTTTCTCCGCTTTGAATTTGAACTGTGTTCGTGTTTTATTCTTACAATTAATTATGACCGACAAATGCCAATAACCACTTTCAGGTGGTGTACTGAACTGTTGGCGGTGAAATTATTCCAGTCCATTGGTCGGACCTCGCAATCTTTTCTGGAAGTTCAAATGAGTCTGAGCGCTATGGGACTTAACATCTGAGGTCGTCAGTCCCCTAGAACTTGGAACTACTTAAACCTAACTAACCTAAGGACATCACACACATCCGTGCCCGAGGCAGGATTCGAACCTGCGACCGAAGCAGTCGCGCGGTTCCGGACTGAAGCGCCAACAACCGCTCGGCCACACCGGCCGACTTTTCTGGTAGTAGATAGCTACAGGGATTTAATTACTGACTTTTGAGTTGGGAAGTTTAAACGTCTGTCGCAGTTCAAAGCGAGGCTGGTGACCATTACTTGTGTTGAGTGAGAAATTCAGGAAATTAATCCAGGTTCGCCATCAAACGTTTCCAATTAAATCCGCGGACCAGTGCGACGTGTAATTTGTGTGGCGCGCCGCACAACGCCGAGAGTGCTACGTGGTGCGGCTTTATGGAGCCTCCGAGGCGCGTACGAAAGTAGAGAAAATGGCACGCATTTGCAAACTTAACTTATTCCCGAAATCCGTTGCTTGTTACCTTCCATTATGAAAACAAACGACATGCGGTATTCAGTACGGACCAGAAATCAATTTCATATCCTTGCTTTAAACTCGCCAGCGAGTCCTGTGAAGTTGAGTCCCTACCGCTACCCACACGTCACCAGCATCAGGCTCAAACTGTTTTTCGTAATAATTTTTGGAAAGCCTGGATCGCATTTGTCGATACAGATCAGTGTTCGCAAGTATAACCGCGGACTCGCGGCATTCCCGCTACATACACAACCGTTTTGAAAGAAATTTCCGTCATTAAACTGTAAATTACTATTCGTTTATTACACACACTCACAATCGCTTTATAGCCATTCTGAAATGTAAACAGAAAAAACACAAAATTTTCGATCTGCCTTAACGAAAGAAGCAAGTTACATACAATGACTGTTCGGTTAGCGGTGAATATTATTCAGGTTATATATACATTTATACAGTAAAATATTTTCGTAGACTACTATAAATTTATTTCAATATTTTATATGTATTCAGAGAACGTCTAACAATTACGTTTACACGTAACACATTTTCAAAAAGTTACCGAGTGCGTAACAACAGTCCCAGAAAACATGACATGAGAATAAAGTGCAGCTTTTAAAATAAATCACAGAAATGAATCATAAGCTACACAACTCGTAGTTATGCCGGAAAAGGACGTTGCCATGACGAAATGAGTACAGAAATAGCGTATTTTTTTGTTGCTAGGATATAACAGTGTCGCTGCTCTGTGCCCTGCTTTCGTTTGACGTAGCACATATGTTTTCCCCTGGTTGAGATAGAATAAACAAGAATGCAACCATTTTGTTTGCAATCGACGAAATTTGCATGTTTTTCGTCTGAAGAGTGGGTTATAGCGCGAAACTTATTCCAGATATTACTCCTCCACTAATGGAAAAGGTTTGCAATTTTGTACATTGCATCAATTAATTTTCGTCTTACATCCTTCATAGCTTTGTTGAAGACCATCTGATCCCGACAATCGGTCATTCCGCCTTGTCAGTGCCACTTTACAGCAGCAAGATCGTTTATTCATCATCCGTACTAACAATAAATCACAATTATCATTACACTCCTACATAGAGAAAACGAGTCGACGAGTATGAAGCGACCGCAGCGCCACTGTTCTCAAACTCGCCATATTCGGAACTACAGCGAGAACTTAAGGAAGACCGTTAGCACCGTAGCAGCGCCCCTTGATTTGTGAAGTATGCAACCCGTACATCAGACTCGTACTCGCTCCGTTTCTGATCCCTTGTGTTCAGACCGTAGACAACTTGCTGAAAATGTTCTAGGCCTATTTCATGTCCCGTTGAGAGAAACACGTTATCACGTTCGTAGTATGTATCTGTGTGACATTAAATGGAAACGTAAATACTGGCAGGGAATTCATCACTTTATCCATCAAGTGTGTAAAAATGTATTTCGCTTTAGTTTGAGGCGTAGATGCCTAGAGCACATTTCACTGACGGTTTATACTCGGGGAATTGCTCAGCATAAGGAATTTTTACTATGCAGTGGAGTGTTTGCTGATTTGAAACTTCTGCCAGATTAAAACCACAGTCTTAAGATAACAGCCACGACACCCCATCTTGTTTTTGTAGCAGCGCCCCAAGCGATCAGCAAGCGACACTTCTGAATACGATATTGTATTAGTGCGAATACTAACGTTTATACTGATTTGTAACATAGTTTTTTACAATAGGGAGTGTGTGTAGTACCATAAGACTGACAATAACTAAAAAATGGCACCACATTTTTAATTCTTTGCCGGCCGAGGCGGCCGTGCGGTTCTAGGCGCTCCAGTCTGGAGCCGAGCGACCGCTACGGTCGCAGGTTCGAATCCTGCCTTGGGCATGGATGTATGTGATGTTCTTAGGTTAGTTAGGTTTAATTAGTTCTAAGTTCTAGGCAACTGATGACCTCAGAAGTTAAGTCGCATAGTGCTCAGAGCCATTTTTTTAAATTCTTTTGGTTGCTAAGAAACAGTGGTGTAACGAAGGGGGGAGGGGGGGGGGAAGGGAGACTATCATACTCCGGGGGGGCGCCACTTGCCGATGGGCGCCAAATGGTCTACAACACGAACAAAATTTTCCAGGAAATACATTATTACTAGAGTAAATTCTATATACTATAACACTATGTGTGTTTGGGGAGGGGGGGGGGGGGGGGGGGAGGCAGATGGGCCGCCAACAAAGTGCCAAGCATATTCGCTACGTCTCTGCTCTGGGAGTTACGAAACGGTACATTATAGTACAGTTTATTCACGATTCTATTGTAAAGTAGAGATAAGATCTGACCTTTTGCAGAAAGACGTCGTGTATCCACCCAACAAAGCGGAATTTTGTTTGCTACACTTTCAGCCAAATCAGTGAATATGGAACGAGGGAAACCTATGCGGAATGTAATACCTACATGATTTAACGAACCAAATGGACCACCGTACTTGTAGCTTAAGGGAAAACCGCTCGAACACGATAATAAATCGTCAAAAAGCAATAAAATGGTTTCCGAACACAGAAGAAATTAATTCCTCAATTGTTGCTAAATCTGAGCCACATACAGCAAGAATCTTTAACACACCTGCTTTTGAAACAAAAGTAATTACATTTACAAAAATATGCGTATATTACAAAGTCGAGTGAAGTATAAGAAAGGGTGAATCGTTACGTCTCAAGGAAAGTGCCTATGATAATATGTTTGTATTTTCTTGCTTTCAGATGCTGCAAATATACACATATTCCAAAGTATTTTTTCATGAATAGATTGTAGCTTATGCCACTGAATAAGTCGTTCGGCTGTTTTTACGTGTATTTCACGATTCGCGATAATTCTTGTCCCTTGTTAATTTACTGAAGCATAGACCGCAAAAATGTAACAAATATCTCGTTAACTGAGTAGAAAATAATTAAAAGCAAACATTACCCTCACGATGCTTGTGATTGCTTTCTCAGCGCTAGGGGCTGTAGTGTGGCTCCAACTATCAAACGGTAACAACTTTCCCACTAGAGTGCGTCGTGACTCTTTGTATTAGACTGTGTTAAAACTGTGTGCTAGACTAGGACTCTAACATCGATGCTTTGCCTTTTGCCGGCAAGTTCTCAACAAACGTTTTGTCTTTGTTTTCTTTTTTCTTATTTTTGATTTTTATTGGTTTATTTATCTTTTGCGCTCCCCATCTCCCCTCATAGCCCATACATTTGCTTTCCTTGTTGCCTTCTTCAGCTAGACTCGACAGCTTTCTCAGTTAATTCGCAATTTTCATTATCAATAGTGGAATGTATGACCAAACAATGTTATCTTTGTTTAAGAGGCACCTGAACTGTCAACGACGCTTGATATTACACGCTCTATAAGACTTGGATAATGTAATACACGCTTTGTTGATTTCTGCTGCATCTCACGGCGTTGTTATGCACTACAGAGAATTTATAACAAACAAGTGAAATAAAAGCAAACTAAATTTTCTGATGAAACTGTAAATGTCTGGATCACCTTAGAGTTTTGAAATGATAGAGCAGAACTTACCTCTTTTCCCAATAGTTTTTAAATCGTTTTCATTTTGTTCTTCTTCGGAAAACCAGAACATTCGATGCAATAGAGTTATCGGACGCAGAATCGTAAAGTGTTTTCTTTTGCATTGATATTCTGTTTTGGTACGGAACACTGCTATTCTCAGATTCAATTTTATCTCTGAAACAAACGAATTGCAGTTCTCGATTGTTCGTGTGTTGCTACGAGACAGCACAGAACGAAAAAGTTGCAATAGTAACGTCTTGTGTAAAACAAGAAAATGTAGGATTATGGTGGACTGAACTTCTGAAACTCAGGCTAATATCCGAGACAAGCAGGATTTAATATTTCCATTTGGATCATTATTGTTGTGCTGGACATGGAGCGAATGTAAGAACTGTGACTGCGGAAGACTTGTTAACAAGTTGTACCCCTGCACTGAACGTGTACAAGAAAGGTGAGTCTGTCTTTGATTACCGCAAATAATTAAACTTTTATGCTTCTTTATTTTAATAAATTAACAGAATCAATGTGCTACAGCACAAACCTGCAGCTATTCTAGGGCAGGTAATGTAGTGTGTATTGTACATCCTGCGTAACAAACTGACTAAAGTGGTCAGTATTCAATTAATTTCCCGCCCTGTCGTGAGCTTCGTTCTTCCAGAGGGGCAACTTGTCTCGTTCATATATGTGCTGTAGCTCAAAGAAAAATATTTTGAATGCATCACATACAATCTCTTGTCACCATGTATTGTTGATACAAAGGAAAAATTTTTGTCTTTCCGAAAGTTTAAGAAAGATGAATTATGAACACAGCAAAGTTATTCATCCATATTACATATGGTTTTAGAGATGTCAATAAATAAAAGAAGCAATGTCAGGAACTGGATTATGTGTGTGCCTGTTTGTGTATGCACTCATAGACCTTCTCACAGATTTGATTAACCAATTACTTATAATTTCGGCATTTATTAAAGAACACACAGTTCGCTCCCACTGACACATGCGTGAATGCAAGCGCACACACACACACACACACACACACACACACACACACACACACACTAAATTTTAATTTTTGTCTGGTACAGTTGACAACATTGTCCCAGAGATAAATAAAATTAGTAGACCTGTTGCACATTCTAAGTGTTCTGCCAATAAATCGCAGTCTTTGGTTGCTTTACGCACAACATTATCTACGTGTCATTCCAATTTAGGTTATTTGTAATTGTAATCCCTAAGTATTTAGTTGAATTTACAGCCTTCAGATTTGTGTGACTTATCGCGTAATCGAAATTTAGCGGATTTCTTTTAGTAGTCGTGTGAATAACTTCACATTTTTCTTTATTCAGGATCAACTGCCAATTCTAACGAATTGCAAAATATTGAAATCCAACGAATTGTAAAATGTTGCAATTCGTTTTGGTCATCTGATGACTTTACAAGACGGTAAATGACAGCATCATCTGCAAATAATCTAAGATGGTTACTCATATTGCCTCCTATGTTGTGAATATAGTTCAGGAACAGTAGAGGGCCTATAACACTTCCTTGGGGAACACCGGATATTATTTATGTTTTACTCAATGACTTTGCGTCTATTACTACGAACATTGACCTTTCTGACAGGAAATCAAGAATCCAGTCGCACAACTGAGATGATATTCAATAAGGCACGCAGTTTGGTTAGAAGACGTTTGTGAGGAATGGTGCCGAAAGCCTTCTGGAAATCTAAAAATAAGGAATCAGTTTGACGTCCCATGCCGATAGCACTCATTACTTCATGAGTATAAAGAGAGTTGTGTTTCGCAACAACGATATTTTCTGAATCAGTGCTGAATATGTGTCAATAAATCGTTTTATTCGAGGTATATAATTGCTAAATATGGAGCTATTGCATCAGCATAGTCTGAGAGGAACATGACTGGTATACAATCTGGACCAGAGGCCTTGCCTTTATTAAGTGATTTAAGCTGCTTTGCTACACCGAGGATATCTACTTCTTTGTTCCTCATCCTGGCAGTTGTTCTTGATTGGAATTCAGGAATACTTAGTTCGTCTTCTTTGGTGAAAGAATTTCGGAAAACCATGTTTAATAACTCTGCTTTAGTGTCACTGTCATCAGTGTTATCGTGCAGTGACGGTATTGATTGCGTCTTGCCACTGGTGTGCTTTATGTATGATCAGAATCTCTTTGGGTTTTCTGCGAGATTCCGAGACAGAGTTCCATTGTGGAAATTATTAAAAGCATCTCGCATTGAAG
Organism: Schistocerca americana; assembly: GCF_021461395.2. Taxonomy (NCBI): domain Eukaryota; kingdom Metazoa; phylum Arthropoda; class Insecta; order Orthoptera; family Acrididae; genus Schistocerca; species Schistocerca americana. The sequence goes on along the minus strand of NC_060121.1, from coordinate 942,402,344 downwards.
TACGCACTATGTTTCGAACATCTGCAAAACTTTTCCAATCTTGGGGATTTTGCGTTCTTTTAAATTTGGCATGCTTTTTACGTTGCTTCTGCAACAGCGATCTGACCCGGTTTGTGTACCATGGGGGATCAGTACCATCACTTATTAATTTATGTGGTATATATATCTCAATTGCTCGATACTATCTCATTGAAATCATTCCACATCTTTTCTACGCTTACGTGATCAGATCGGAAGGAGTGGAGACTGTCTCTTAAAAAGGCATTAAGAGCATTTTTACGAGCTTTTTTAAATAGGTGTACTTTGCGTTTCTTTTTGATGGTTGTGGGTGTTATGGTATTCAGCCTAGCAGCAACTGCCTTGTGGTCGCTAATCCCTGTCTTCGTCATGATACTCCCTATTTGTCCAGGATTGTTTGTTGTTAAGAGGCAAGTATGCTGTCGCAACCATTTACGCTTCGAGCGGGCTCATGAACTAATTGCTCAAAATAATTTTCTGAGAAAGCATTCAGTACAATTTCGGATGATGTTTTATGCCTGCTGCCGGCATAAACGCATAATTTTTCCAGCATATCGAGGGTAGATTGAAGTCGCCGCCGACTCTAATTGTATGGGGTACCTATTTGAAATGAGACAGCAACGGTACCTTCTGAGTCAGGGGGTCGGTAAAACGATCCATACTATTTCGCAGGAACTATCTAATTCAATTTCACTACACGGTAAACTACTTCTGACAGCAATAAACACGTCACCACCAACTGTATTTAATCTATCCTTTCTGAACATTGTTAGGTTGTTTGAAAAAATTTCGGCCGAACTTATTTCCGGCTTTAGCCAGCTTTCCTGTAACTATTTGAGCTTCAATGCTTTCTATTAGGGCTTGGAGCTCTGGTTCTTTCCCAACACAACTACGACAATTTCCACATGCAATACCGGTCGTTTCTGCAACTACCTTACTGTGCTTTACCGGCCCCCTTTTGGACGGACGCCCTGTCTGTAGTTTCCTAAGACCCTCTAACCTAAAAAATGGATGTCCTTGAATGAGGCCCCCAAGCATACACACTGAGTGCACCCTGTGTTCTTTTCCTGTCCTTTGCTACCGTTTCCCTGACAGACACCATTATTCACCATACGTTTGAACTGCCGTCGATGAAGGTTGGTTGGTAGATTCGGAAGAGGGGACCAAACAGAAAGATCATAGGTCCCATCAGATTAGAGAACGATGGGGAAGGAAGTCGGCCTTGCCCTTTCAGAGGAACCATCCCGGTATTTGCCTGAAACCATTTAGGGAAAGCATGGAAAACCTAAATAAGGGTGGCAGGATGGAGGTTTGAACCGTTGTCCTCTCGAATGCGAGTCCAGTTTGCTAACCACTGCGCCATCTCACTCTCCGTCAATTAATAGACACCTGTCCTTTGGTGTTTGCCTCCTCTTGACACAGGACAAAACATGTTTCCCCCAAAACAGCTGAAGTGAGTCTCACTAGCTCATTTTTCATTTAAAGACAACACCTGGAACTTGTTGGTTAGGGGGATCCCCACAACACCCTGAGTTGTCCCTGCTCCCCATCTACCGTGTTAGAACTCCTAGATCTAGTCTACCAATGGCATGCCACTCACAGTGTAATGTAAGTGTAATGACAGATCTCATTCTTACTGCAGAGGAGACACTATCCCTAGGAGATCATAGTACATGAAGTACCTCTTTCGGAAGCCCTTTCGACACAGCAGTTCGCATCTGTTGCCTATCGTCTGACAATAGTCAAGGCGATTTTCAGCTGCTTATGAACGTCAACCAACTCATCCAGACCTCATGAACAGCACTGACGGTGGGGCAGCATTGTGACTGGAGTTATGTACTACAGGACAGTGAACAAATAACTTTAAACTAAGTCTGTTGTCTATCTTTTAATCTGTTGAGCTGAAGTATTACCAATTCTCTATAAGAATTGACACAAATAAACAAAACGAGATTTCTATTAAGGAAACAGAAATCCTGTGGTAACAATTGCTAGTCTTATAAGACTTTTGAGGTCAATTGTAATCACTAAAAACTCAAAAATAGAGTTAATTTACAATAAGTGTAGATAATATATAGGCCTGCTCATCATGAAGGGAAAATTAGATGCAACACAATATATTAGTTACGCCATTGGTTGCAGTAAGTAAATCACAAACGCCAATTTACTATGAATTAGATTGTGCACAGGACAATGGTAAATCTATTCTTTGGCAGTATTTGTCAGTCACAAATGTTTATTTGCTTCAAAATAATTACAATCAATGAATACCCCTAGCTCCATACAGGCATTGACAAGTCATTGCAAGTCAACGGGGACAGTTGAAAATGTGTGCCCCGACCAGGACTCGAACCCAGGCTCTCCTGCTTACATGGCAGACGCCCAATCCATTTTTTTTAACCATTGTGTTTGGTTGTTGCGGACGTCACATGACATCCATTCAAGTTCAGTTGTTGATCCTTCCATTCAGTTAGATGCAACACAATATATTAGTTACGCCATTTGTTGCAGTAAGTAAATCACAAACGCCAATTTACTATGAATTAGATTGTGCACAGGACAATGGTAAATCTATTCTTTGGCAGTATTTGTCAGTCACAAATGTTTATTTGCTTCAAAATAATTACAATCAATGAATACCCCTAGCTCCATACAGGCATTGACATAAGTCAACGGGGACAGTTGAAAATGTGTGCCCCGACCAGGACTCGAACCCAGGCTCTCCTGCTTACATGGCAGACGCCCAATCCATTTTTTTTAACCATTGTGTTTGGTTGTTGCGGACGTCACATGACATCCATTCAAGTTCAGTTGTTGATCCTTCCATTCAGTTTTTTTGCTACAGAGGCCAACCAGCTGTCTGACCGAACACGCTGAGCTACCGTACCGGCTGTCCATCTGAGCTACCGAGGACACGGAGGATAGTGCGACTGCAGGGACTTACCTCTGGCAAGCCTCCCGTGAGATCCACATTCTCAACTTATTGTCCCGCACTATTTTCATATATACATAGTGCCCCTACCCATTATATTCATTACTTGCGGCTTTTTGCCGATTCCCGTAAGAGTTTGGGCACTGTTTGTGCATCCGCACAGAAGAAGATGGTCAAATGGCCAGTGAGCCTGAATGTGGGTCTCACGGGAGGCGTCGCAGAGATAAGTCCCTGCAGTCGCACTTTCCTCTGTCTCCTCGGTGGCTCAGATGGATACAGCATCTGCCATGTAAGCAGGAGATCCCAGGTTCGAGTTCCGGTCGGGTCACACATTTTCAACTCTCCTCGTTGACTTATATCAATGCCTTTATGCAGCTAGGGGTATTAATTTCATTGTAATTTCATTCTAACGAGCTGCATGGTCACCGATGTTATCTTTCTTTCAGACATGTCCGAAAGAACAGATACCATCTTTATATATATGCTTCAAGATAAGTTAGATATTCGAAACACTCGTACCAGCAGGCAATTTTTGTAAAATATACTAATAGCAGTACAGGCAAGAAGACAATGGAAGCTTTTGAAATGCAGGTCAACAGATGAGTTCTGAAGAGCAATTGTGTAGATTGAGTAACTAATGGAGATGTACTGAAGAGAAATGGGGAGAAAAAAAGATTATAGCACAATTTGGCCAAAAGAAGGACACATCTTTAGGCACCAGGGGATGGTTAATTGTGGCAAGTGTAGGGGGTAAAAATCGTAGAGAGAGACCAATGTTTGAATACAATAAACTTTTCAAATTGGTATAGGAAGCAGTTGTTATGCAGGTACCAAAAAACTCATTGCAGAGCTACATGAAACCAGTCTTCAGACTCGTGAGTGTAACAGCAAAAACTAACAATCGATTGTTATTAATACTAATGTATTCATGTTGATAACTGTGAGGACCCCCCCATGAACCGTGGACCTTGCCGTTGGTGGGGAGGCTTGCGTGCCTCAGCGATACAGATGGCCGTACCGCAGGTACAACCACAACGGAGGGGTATCTGTTGAGAGGCCAGACAAACATGTGGTTCCTGAAGAGGGACAGCAGCCTTTTCAGTAGTTGCAGGGGCAACAGTCTGGATGATTGACTGATCTGGCCTTATAACATTAACCAAAACGGCCTTGCTGTGCTGGTACTGCGAACGGCTGAAAGCAAGGGGAAACTACAGCTGTAATTTTTCCCGAGGACATGCAGCTCTACTGTATGATTAAATGATGATGGCGTCCTCTTGGGTAAAATATTCCGGAGGTAAAATAGTCGCCCATTCGGATCTCCGGGCGGGGACTACTCAGGAGGACGTCGTTATCAGGAGAAAGAAAACTGGCGTTCTACGGATCGGAGCGTGGAATGTCAGATCCCTTAATCGGGCAGGTAGGTTAGAAAATTAAAAAAGGGAAATGGATAGGTTAAAGTTAGATATAGTGGGAATTAGTGAAGTTCGGTGGCAGGAGGAACAAGACTTTTGGTCAGGTGATTACAGGGTTATAAATACAAAATCAAATAGGGGTAATGCAGGAGTAGGTTTAATAGTGAATAAAAAAAATAGGAGTGCGGGTTAGCTACTACAAACAGCATAGTGAACGCATTATTGTGGCCAAGATAGACACAAAGCCCATGCCTACTACAGTAGTACAAGTTTATATGCCAACTAGCTCTGCAGATGATGAAGAAATAGATTAAATGTATGACGAGATACAAGAAATTATTCAGGTAGTGAAGGGAGACGAAAATTTAATAGTCATGGGTGACTGGAATTCGGCAGTTGGAAAAGGGAGAGAAGGAAACATAGTAGGTGAATATGGATTGGGGGGAAAGGATGGTTCAAATGGTTCAAATGGCTCTGAGCACTATGGGACTCAACTGCTGAGGTCATTAGTCCCCTAGAACTTAGAACTAGTTAAACCTAACTAACCTAAGGACATCACAAACATCCATGCCCGAGGCAGGATTCGAACCTGCGACCGTACCGGTCTTGCGGTTCCAGACTGCAGCGCCTAGAACCGCACGGCCACTTCGGCCGGCCAGGGGGGGCGGGAGGGGGGGGGGGGGGGAAGGAATGAAAGAGGAAGGCGCCTTGTAGAATTTTGCACAGAGCATAACTTAATCATAGCTAACACTTGGTTCAAGAATCATAAAAGAAGGTTGTATAACTGGAAGAATCCTGGAGATACTAAAAGGTATTGGATAGATTATATGATGGTAAGACAGAGATTTAGGAACCAGGTTTTAAATTGTAAGACGTTTCCTGGGGCAGATGTGGATTCTGACCACAATCTATTGGTTATGAAGTGCAGATTGAAACTGAAGAAACTGCAAAAAAGGTGGGAATTTAAGGAGATGGGACCTGGATAAACTGAAAGAACCAAAGGTTGTAGAGAGTTTCAGGGAGAGCATAAGGGAACAATTGACAGGAATGGGGGAAAGAAATACAGTAGAAGAAGAATGGGTAGCTCTGAGGGATGAAGTAGTGAAGGCAGCAGACGATCAAGTAGGTAAAAAGACGAGGGCTAATAGAAATCCTTGGGTAACAGAAGAAATATTGAATTTAATTGATGAAAGGAGAAAATATAAAAATGCAGTAAATGAAGCAGGCAAAAAGGAATACAAACGTCTCAAAAATGATATCGACAGGAAGTGCAAAATGGCTAAGCAGGGATGGCTAGAGGACAAATGTAAGGATGTAGAGGCTTGTCACACTAGGGGTAAGATAGATACTGCCTACAGGAACAGTTCTAAGCAAAGAAGGGAGGGCAGAAAGGTGGAAGGAGTATATAGAGGGTTTATACAAGGGCGATGTACTTGAGGACAATATTATGGAAATGGAAGAGGATGTAGATGAAGACGAAATGGGAGATAAGATACTGCGTGAAGAGTTTGACAGAGCACTGAAAGACCTGAGTCGAAACAAGGCCCCGGGAGTAGACAACATTCCATTAGAACTACTGATGGCCTCAGGAGAGCAAGTAATGACAAAACTCTACCATCTGGTGAGCACGATGTATGAGACAGGCGAAATACCCTCAGACTTCAAGAAGAATATAATAATTCCAATCCCAAAGAAAGCAGGTGTTGACAGATGTGAAAATTACCGAACTATCAGTTTAATAAGTCACAACTGCAAAATACTAACGCGAATTCTTTACAGACGAATGGAAAATCTGGTAGAAGCCGACCTTGGGGAAGATCAGTTTGGATTCCGTATAAATGTTGGAACACGTGAGGCAATACTGACCTTACGACTTATCTTAGAAGAAAGATTAAGAAAAGGCAAACCTACGTTTCTAGCATTTGTAGACTTAGAGAAAGCTTTTGACAATGTTAACTAGAATACTCTCTTTCAAATTCTGAAGGTGGCAGGGGTAAAATACACGGAGCGAAAGGCTATTTACAACTTGTACAGAAAGCAGATGGCAGTTATAAGAGTCGAGGGGCATGAAAGGGAAGCAGTGGTTGGGAAAGGAGTGAGACAGGGTTGTAGTCTCTCCCCGATGTTATTCAATCTGTATATTGAGCAAGCAGTAAAGGAAACAAAAGAAAAATTCGGAGTAGGTATTAAAATTCATGGAGAAGGACCTGGAAGAGCAGTTGAACGGAATGGACAGTGTCTTGAAAGGAGGATATAAGATGAACATCAACAAAAGCAAAACGAGGATGATGGAATGTAGTCAAATTACGTCGGGTGACGCTGAGGGAATTAGATTAGGAAATGAGACACTTAAAGTAGTAAAGGAGTTTTGCTATTTAGGGAGTAAAATAACCGATGATGGTAGAAGTAGAGAGGATATAAAATGTAGACTGGCAATGGCAAGGAAAGCGTTTCTCAAGAAGAGAAATTTGTTAACATCGAGTATAGATTTAAGTGTCAGGAAGTCGTTTCTGAAAGTATTTGTATGGAGTGTAGCCATGTATGGAAGTGAAACATGGACGATAACTAGTTTGGACAAGAAGAGAATAGAAGCTTTCGAAATGTGGTGCTACAGAAGAATGCTGAAGATAAAGTGGGTAGATCACGTAACTAATGAGGAGGTATTGAATAGGATTGGGGAGAAGAGAAGTTTGTGGCACTACTTGACTAGAAGAAGGGATCGGTTTGTAGGACATGTTTTGAGGCATCAAGAGATCACAAATTTAGCATTGGAGGGCAGCGTGGAGGGTAAAAATCGTAGAGGGAGACCAAGAGATGAATACACTAAGCAGATTCAGAAGGATGTAGGTTGCAGTAGGTACTGGGAGGTGAAGAAGCTTGCACAGGATAGAGTAGCATGGAGAGCTGCATCAAACCAGTCTCAGGACTGAAGACCACAACAACAACAACTGTGAGGAGGAAATTGTTCGAAAACAAATGTTTAAAAATTATATTAACTCCAATTAGTGTATTACGCAATTAGTGTATTACTCATGGTAACGCACCTACATCCCAGGCATTGTGGGAAAATGAGCAGATACATCACCAGTAGAATATCATTGTACACCGCACATTCTAGAGGCTCAGAATAGTTGGAAATCTTCTGAATTAGTTAAGATACATTCCTCTGCCTCTGTATACAATTAATAAATATGTTGTCACTAGCTGCTATATGTGTATAAGAATCTTTGCCACTAAAATAGCGGGTGTAATAGTTAAAAATTAGCCAACTGTACAGAATATAGAGCTGTTTTGTAATGCATCAAATGTATCTGTATCCCTTTTGATCTCTCTTCAATTAAATAAAGAAAATGAATAACTTCCTTACCAGTTCAATGCTTTCAATGCTGCTACAACCCCCTCATTCCACAAAAAATCACTTTGTACACATACTGAACATTATGAGAAACAAGCAGCAGCTTGGAAACCCAACCACTACTAAATGTCATATAACATTTATACAGAACATATATTAATTGCAAAAGCCGGAAGTCAGCAGCCAGATCTGCATTTCCAGAATCAGTAGTGGAACATTTTCATTACAAACCAGATGTGGTATTGAGAAATCAGTTTATACAAAACCGACTTTGAGAGCCTATGTGAATCAAATATCACAGACATGTAACCACATGTGTGTATTAAGTCCTAAATTAGTATAATGTGTTATTATGTACTTTACAGGAAATGACAAATGATCTAGTATTTACTACTGATGTGCTCTAAAAATGATTAACATGGCTACTGTCAGCATTTCTGTGCTGGGGATTGGAAATTTTCTTTCATGTATCCATGACATAGTTAATTTCATTTTCCATGAATCACTTGTAAGTACAATTTATTATAATGATGTGGAACAAGTCATTTTACATTCACATTACACATTGCACTGGGTAGCAAGGAAAAGATATGTGAGTATGAACATATTGTATCTACTATATCATGGAGCATCGCTGCATCCTGGGTTTTGCTGTTAATGTTTGTTTGTTAGGCAGAAAGAGTTTCCTAGTGCTATATAATTGTCTAGCAGTAGTATGGGGTACAGTGGGTAGTTTTGCTATGCTTGTATGTGCTAATATTTCCAGTAGTTGTTTCAGTGTCATTGTTTAGTCTTAAGGCTCCACTTACATTCAGCAGATTAAGTGAGGAAGGCTTATACAGCATACCGCATCATTTCTTTGAGTAGGCTTGTTTTAGCCAGAGAATTTGACAGCAGAAAGACTCAGTGGGGGCCTCTTTCACAATGAGAGGCATCTGGCAAGTTTCATGTCCACATCTGTGTGTTCTGTAACTGTGTGCAGACAAACAACAGAGTCCTTTCCAGTGAGTGAAACAATCAAGGATGACAGTTGAGTCGTAGCATGGTATGGGCTTGCTACTGTGTTGATTTTGCATAACTACTTTAAAGTTGCAAAACCCTTATGATAAACTAGGAGAGAAATGGTGGATGCTGCATGGGGGTAGGCTTATTAGCAAGGAATATTTCAAAGATCATTCAGTGGGTTGTGTACACAGATTTTAGCAGTGGAAATACTGAAATGAATCATACAGCATTATCATAGCAACATATTAGCAAGGAATATTTCAAAGATCATTCAGTGGGTTGTGTACACAGATTTTAGCAGTGGAAATACTGAAATGAATCATACAGCATTATGATAGCAACACATTAGCAAGGAATATTTCAAAGATCATTCAGTGGGTTGTGTACTCAGATTTTAGCAGCGGAAATACTGAAATGAATCATACAGCATTACGATAGCAACATATTAGCAAGGAATATTTCAAAGATCATTCAGTGGGTTGTGTACACAGATTTTAGCAGTGGAAATACTGAAATGAATCATACAGCATTATGATAGCAACATGCGGTCCATGGCTGCGGAGCAATGCGGCCCTTATCTGAGGGCTGCTATGTGCAGCTCAGCAGTATCTCACAACGTGTCCATGCCAGGTGGTTCGCACTGCTGGCCAGCAACACCTTTCATGCACAAGAAAAATATTTATGATTTCCTAAATATCACAGAACTCTTCATTCAACTTTGGGGGTATCAGAAATTATGCCAGCTCATGGTAACACATGAAATTTGTTAATCAAATTCACAAGCATGACTGTGCATAACAGTGTCAAATCAGTATTCAGTAAACTCAAGAGGGCAGTAATTAATGGTGATTGTGGCATCACAGTAGGGTGTAGAGAGATTCCTTTTGGATGTTCAGCATTTACTAAGCTGATAACTGAATTGGATCAGTTACATTTATATTGTTCTCCTATCAGAAATATGTCAATCACAGCCATGTGTGTTTCTGGTGAAAATGATGAACAACAGATGCATCTGTCTGTGGCATGGCAGATTTCTTATTTAAATTACTCGATTGTAAATACCAGTACTGTAGGGTATCAGGGTTAGAACAAAGCGTAAATAGAGACAGAATATGAATGCAACCACAAATTTCATCAAGAATTCACTCTCCCCCACATGTAGCAGATAGAGAGACAAATGCACCTTGCCAACATACGAACCTCTGCTAATTACTTCTGCTGCGGATGACAGAAAAGCACTCTTGAGCCTGCAGAACTGGCGACAGCTTAGGGTGATAACAGGGTTTAAAAAGTTGTTAATGTTGCTATGAGATGTAGGGAGCAATATTCTGCAGAGCCCGAGGCTCAACTGAAATCCAATTGTTTCCATGGACAAAGTGAGGGGATAAATTCACATTTTGCAAAGACATTCACTACTCAAGACATTTGTGTTCTTAGATGTGTTCCTCATAATGGTTCATAACCAGACTGAAAAGGGTGAAATCAAGGGAGTTAAGAAAATTCAGTCGTATCATTAAGCAATTGTGCATCAAAGAATTGATAAATTCACTCACTGTAAAGTAAGTAGTGACTGCTGCCACTAAATAGATTTCCAGAAACAGTATGAAATCAGGGCCACAGTCAGCACTGAATAATCGAGAAATGATGGGTAAAGGGGTTTATGTAGTGGGCAGGTCACTGCAGTAAATATTACATTAACATTGGCGAGAATCTCGAAAGACACCAGTGTTACTTTTAAAAATTATTGTTCTCATAATATGTCTCACACTCTGGTGGTTTTCATTGCAAATAACAGTGGAGTTTAAATCCTTTCCCAATTGGGTCAGTACTAACAATATGGAACAGCAGTTGAATTAATAGCATTACACAAAAACTTCTTCACCGAGTAAGCTACATGTGATGGACACGAGGTGAGCCCATGAACGAAGCACATTATCTGGCGTGTTGTGGTTGGTTGAATCCCAATTGGCAGCCATGCCCTAGAGCAATGGTAGTGTTCAGCTGAGCGAGACTTGCATGGTACAAGCTATCACTCTGTCTGACACTACAGCGCATTGTCATTATCATAGCATATTAGAATTTTCAGTTCGTGTTCTGCTCTTGGCTCATGATGGGTGACACCACTGTGTCTTACCAATCCCATTTCCATTAAATGCTGTACTTCTCATCACCACTGAAGACAGAACTTACCTTAGTTGATTTCTTAATCCACAAGAACAGATATCTTATATCTGTAGAACTGCTGCTTATTGTCCGTGTAAGAACCTGACCAACACTAAATTGTTGCCATATGCACAGTTCATTGTCGGAGGTTGTGTTGATTTTTTTCAAATTAAAAAAAAATGCTCAGTCTGCTACCAAACCAGTTCAGATGAGTGCAGTTGTTTTACCTGGTTTAGTCTCAGTGGTCAAACTTTAAACAAATTTTCCATTGCTTTATAGCTGTTACAACTGTGTGTGTTCATCTGTTTTTTAGCTAAATGGAACAAGTAGTCCCAATAGTGTAATTTCAAATTCTCAGCAATCCATCACTTCTTAGTGGTGTTTTCCCTTAATTGAATAATGAACTTCCTGAGAGAAAGCAATAAACTGTTTTGTAAGATGACTTCATGTAGTCTTTGGTCTCTTTAAAACAATTTCATGTTCAACAAGCACTTTACTGGCTTATCACACAAATTAAAACAATAAGTTCCTTGCTTGCTCCCAAAGGTTGTAAGGGAGGTGTTCAAACTTTGGTAAAGTCTTTGACGGGAATCAGCTCATAGTTTTTGTGTATAGGTAGATACATAAGTGAAACTTTAACAAACTATATGTGCCCTTATGTAAAGTTGTTTTTCTACAAGAACTTGAGAGGCACTTTATTGTGTGTTAAGATGGCTATTTTTCTTGGGTTTATACGATAAACTGGTACTGCAAAGTATTCATTTACTTCAGAGTTACTCTCTGGATCGCACAACAATGATCATCAGTTCAACTTGGTCCATAGTAGTTCAAGTGGATTTTTTAAAACCTAACTTCCATTGTGTGCAAAACTTTTGAGAGCACAACTTAAAAAAAAATGTTCAGTATCTAGCATAGTACATCAATGTGCTCCATTTTGCAACTCCATTGTACTTTTACTGGTTCCCTTCAACTCATGTTACTGTAATTCTGGTAGTTCCTTCACATCATTTCCTCAACTGAACAATATCAGTATAATGCAACTATAATAACTTTTACTGCTTGGTTATTCATTGCTTAAACAATTTATTCTACTCCACATTAAAAACATTTACGTTACCATTTACCACTGCTTTGGTAACTAACACTTATCACTATAAATTCTGATACAGCTCTGTGCACTTATATATTATAGAGCAGCACAAGCAGCTTCCTATCAAGCAAGTGGTGCTACAATTAGGTACCTAGAAGAGTGGTCACTAATAGATAATACATATTTATTAATCTGTGTACATTGTGGAAAAGGACCAGTGATACCCAAAGCAGCATTTTGGAACAGCCTAGTGCAGGCAGCTATCCTATCATTTGTGTCACATCAACCATTATGGCATGCCTGCAAAGTGTCATGACATTGAACCATGATGCACTGTTACAACTTTTTAGGTATTACTACACTGGTATTACTACACTGTTACACAGTGGTATCTTATGGTAAATATACCATCTTCTGCAATGAAATCTGAGAGTCTACTGGTGACATTCCACGTCTCTTTCTTAGTTCTATCGAAACATTATCTGTCTGTATAATACTGACTTTACAACTTAGTATATCAGCATTTTGGTGTAAACGGCCTGGCTTGTGACATACATCGCAGTCATATTTCAACAGTTTCAATGCCCATCAAGGTAAACAACTTCTGGGATCCTTTAAGCTTAACATCCACATAAGGGCGCTGTAGTCAGTGACTACAGTGAATTTTTTCTCATACAAATAGCATCTGAAATAGTTTACTCCAAAAACGAGGGCTAACAACTCCTTTTCAGTAGTAATGTAATTTATTTCTGCTGAGTTCATTTGCCTAGAAGCATAACCTATGGGTGTTTCCTCATCATAATCCAAAGCACCTGTGGAAAGTACAAGGAGCTTCTCAAAATCTGGATAAATCAGTAAAGGCGAACTTGTCAAAACATGTTCAAACAAATTTCGGGCTTGCAGCCGGTCATCGTTCAATACTTCACATGATATTTCAACTGGGCACCTGCCAGTCATCTTCAGGTGAGCCGTCACAGACTGGCGAAAACGTCATCCGTTCCGCAATATATAGCGTACTGTAACTATTCTGCGCATGCGTCGAAAACTTGATAGTTGAACCACACTGCCCGCCGGCAGTGCCCTCGCTGGTGGAATAGCGGAACTCAGTCGCCCTCTGCGTTGCTGTTTGCCATGGCGGTCGACGCAATCTGTTGTCTTCGATTTGAGCAAATCGTGGAGATGATGGGATTCCATGCACTGTCCAGCTGGTAGCCGCTGTCACAGTTTAACAGATTTTCCGCCAGTCGTATTTCTACGAATTCTTTAATAATGGAGTCCCAGAAAGACGTTGCTGTGGACAAAATCATTGTTTTCTCATACTCCATTGAATGTCCAGTAGAAATACAATGTTCAGCAATAGCTGAAATTGTCAAAACATTCTTAATTTTTCTCATAGCTACATCACATGCTTCTGTCCACTCAAATACAGCTTCTTTCAATAACAACTTTCTCAACAGTTTATCCACCATGGCGTTATCCTTCATGAGTTGACATTAATAGTTAGCAAGACCATGAAAAGATTGAAACTCTTTAACTTTAGCAGTGACTGGAAAATTCCCAATTGCTTCTGTTGGTCTTGTATCTGGGTTAATTCCATCTGCACTAATGATACATCCCAGGGGACATGTGATTTTGCAAAAGAACACTTCTCTATTTTCAACTTAAATGTGTACTTTGCAACCTTGACAACACACTTCTTAACCTCTCCAAATTTTCCTCAATTGTTCTTGCAAAAATTATGATGTCACCTACGTACGATGGTGGTTTGAAAAGTTCTCAGAATCACCATGAGAGGTCAGCACTAGCACAATGAGTTGTTCACGTGATATTCACTGGACTATTGCCTGTACACATGTGCCACATCAGTGCTCTTGGATGTGGCAGTGACGTGGCTCTGTTATTGTTCCCGCGTAGTGATTTGCGAAGATGGAAAAAATCGAGATTCGGGCAGTGATTAAGTACTTTGTAAAGAAAGGTATGAAAGCAAAAGGGATTTATGCTGATTTCCAGAATACGCTGGGGGACTCTGCTCCTTCATATTCAACTGTTGCCAAGTGGACAAATGAATTTAAATTTGGTCAGGAGAGCTTAGAGATGATGGTCTACGTAGTGGTCGGCCAAGATGTGTCACTAATCCAGAAATCATCACAAAAGTTCATAAAATAGTCACGGAGGATTGCCGATTTAAAGTATGTGAAATTGCTCATGCTTGCCAGATGTCACCTGAAAGGGTATATCACATTTTAACTTTGAATTAGAAACAAAAAAAATTATCTGCAAGATAGTTGCCGCGACTCTTGACGCTGGATCAAAAACGCATGAGAATGGACATATCGGAACAATGTTTGGCCCGTTTTAGGAGAAACGAACAAGTTTTTTTGCACTGGTTTTGTAACTTGGGTAACAGAGCCAAAACGACAGTCAAAGCAGTGGAAACAAGGTGATTCTCCACCACCAAAGAAAGCAAAGTCAATTCCTTCAGCAGGAAAGGATGTGGCATCAGTGTTCTGGGATGTGAAGGGGATTCTGTTTGTAGATTATCTCCCCACTGGGCAAACAATTACTGGAGAATACTGTGCTAACCTCCTGGACAAATTGCAACAAAATATACAAAAAAAAAAGGGCTAGGTTTAGCAAGGAAAAAAGTCATGTTCCATCAAGACAATGTGTGCCAACACACATATGCCATCACTATGGCAAAATTATATGAACTAAGGTATGAATTGTTGGCACAACCACCATATTCACATGATATGGCTCCTTCAGACTTCCATCTCTTCCCAAAACAAAATTGTTCTTGGTGGACGAAGATTCACTTCAAATTAAGAATTTATAGCTGGAGTTGACAAATATTTTGCAGTCCTGGAGAAAACTCATTTTTGAGATGGGATCAAGGCACTGGAACATCGTTGGACCAAGCGCATTAATCTACAAGGAGATGACATTGAAAAATAAAAGAAGTTTAATTGGTGTAAGTGCTTTTTTTCTATTCCATTTCGAGAACTTTTCAAACCACCCTTGTACATGAGACACATAGAAGCTTCAAGCCTCTCAAGTCAGTGGATCTTAGGAAAGTGGTAGACAGATTCCATAGACCAAAAGGCATGTGAAGAAACACATACAGTCCAGAAGGAACTTCGAATGATCTTGCATTGCAATCAGAATTTGGTGGTAACCAAAGCACATGTCATGGGTTGTAAAATACCTACAATTCCCCAATCTGCTTTGTGTTTCATTGATATGGTGTGTATGGTAAATATCAGGAGTCATGCCCTCATTTTTACTGCTCGTAAATACATGCAAAGACAATAGGTTTTTTTCCCCATTGATTGACTGCTTAGGTACCATAATGATTGATGATGAACATGAGCTTGCAGAGGGTTGAAATATCTGTGCAGCCAGCCGTTGTTGAGTAGTATCCTCAGCAATTGATTGTAGGTGAAATGATTGCATGGTTTCTGGGTAATTGGTCTAGCATCTCCAGTGGGAATTTCATGCTGTATGAGGTCAGTTGCTGACAAATACTGCCATTCCTCAAATGGCCACACATGTTCATCCATAACTGGGTACAAAATATATTGTTCTGACTCAGGCAAATGTGCTAACTTCTCTTGTAACTTCTCTCTTAGCAAAGGCTTAATCATGCAAACCTTTCTCACTGGCAACTGTTTTCTTCTGTTATGTTTAAACTGCTTTTTTCATTGAACTTCTGCTTCCATTACTTCCTCACCACTAGCCAATATAGTTCCACATAGGATCTCTATATCCCTCTGATCAAAATTATCAATATGTACTGGTACTTGAATCTTCTTTCCTACTGCTTCCGATTTACTTATACTTCTTTTGACATGGATTTGCAACTAGTCAAGAACATCATCCTGGCTGAGTGGATCAACAAGGAAATCTAATCTCAGCGGTGACCAGATTTTTTCATCAATCCAGAGAACTTTTCCGAACACTTTTTCTAACAGGGGCGCCAACTTTTAATGCGAATGTACAAGGTTCCATCAGAGCCTGTGGAAGAGGCCTCACAACACAGGTTCCTCATGACTGAGGCGCGTGCTTACTGTCAAAACAGTGAGTAACCTCACTGAACTGTACAGTTCGTGTCTTATAACCAAGCACCACACGAAAATGATTAAGGAAGTCATTCCCTAAAATGATGCTAAAATCCTTTCCTCACTACTTCCACTTTAAACCCATACTTCTTCCCATCAATTTGTAAACAAAAAAAGAAAAAAAACAGGTTCCTGTAGGTACTATTACCTCTTAACCTAAACCAATTTTGTTATACCAAGGCAGCTTTGAGTGCAGTCTTATTATTTCACCAGACAAATAAAATAATAATCTGAACTCCTGGTCTATTAACATTCTGACAGTCTTTCCTCTCAGCATGCTTTCTGAAACTGTTTGCCACCTCATTAATTACACCTTTTCTCATTGGATTCATTATTCTTGTAAGGAACTAGGATTGATGGTAGGGCCTGCCCCACACTCGGTTCCCCCACTGTGTATTTCCACATTGTGACCCTCATTTCACTAATTACTTTCCAATGTATTCCACTGTGGATAACTGTACCTCTGATTCTGTGGACACCATCATTCATATGCACTATCATATGACATTTTGTACAAGGGGAGTGATAGAACTCAGCCATGTGGTTCAATTTTCCACACCACTGACACTCTGCATTGTTTACAAAGACACAATATGACTCTTTGCTGCAAACAGGGATTCAAAGAAGTCAACTTAGTTCCTCATGTAACAGAGCCAATCTTACGGCTTCATGTAATGAAGCAAGGCAGCCATTTTAACTCCATTCCCAATCTGCAGATTAAGTCTGTCAATGAATACATCAATAGCTTCTTCAATTAGAACCTTACTGGGTTGTGGCCTTTTTTTCTCAGCACATATGTGCAACAAGACACAGTTTGTATCCGATCTGCGAAAGCCTCAAGGTCTTCAATATTTTTTTGTTGCAAAGAGGACAAATGATCCCAGCAATAACTGATGCCTCTTTAATGGGAGAAGCACTCTGCTAACCCCTTTGCCAGGGCATCAAATGATGTCGCATCATGCAAGGTGTCCACTGATTCTACAAAGGTACGAGGGCAGTTCAATAAGTAATGCAACACATTTTTTTTCTCGGCCAATTTTGGTTGAAAAAACCGGAAATTTCTTGTGGAATATTTTCAAACATTCCTGCTTCATCTCATATAGTTTCATTGACTTCCGACAGGTGGCAGCGCTGTACGGAGCTGTTAAAATGGCGTCTGTAACGGATGTGCGTTGCAAACAACGGGCAGTGATCGAGTTTCTTTTGGCGGAAAACCAGGGCATCTCAGATATTCATAGGCGCTTGCAGAATGTCTACGGTGATTTGGCAGTGGACAAAAGCATGGTGAGTCGTTGGGCAAAGCGTGTGTCATCATCGCCGCAAGGTCAAGCAAGACTGTCTGATCTCCCGCGTGCAGGCCGGCCGTGCACAGCTATGACTCCTGCAATGGCGGAGCGTGCGAACACACTCGTTCGAGATGATTGACGGATCACCATCAAACAACTCAGTGCTCAACTTGACATTTCTGTTGGTAGTGCTGTCACAATTGTTCACCAGTTGGGATATTCAAAGGTTTGTTCCCGATGGGTCCCTCGTTGTCTAACCGAACACCATAAAGAGCAAAGGAGAACCGTCTGTGCGGAATTGCTTGCTCGTCATGTGGCTGAGGGTGACAATTTCTTGTCAAAGATTGTTACAGGCGATGAAACACGGGTTCATCACTTCGAACCTGAAACAAAATGGCAATCAATGGAGTGGCGCCACACCCACTCCCCTACCAAGAAAAAGTTTAAAGCCATACCCTCAGCCGGTAAAGTCATGGTTACAGTCTTCTGGGACGCTGAAGGGGTTATTCTGTTCGATGTCCATCCCCATGGTCAAACGATCAACTCTGAAGTGTATTGTGCTACTCTTCAGAAATTGAAGAAACGACTTCAGCGTGTTCGTAGGCACAAAAATCTGAACGAACTTCTCCTTCTTCATGACAATGCAAGACCTCACACAAGTCTTCGCACCCGAGAGGAGCTCACAAAACTTCAGTGGACTGTTCTTCCTCATGCACCCTACAGCCCCGATCTCGCACTGTCGGATTTCCATATGTTTGGCCCAATGAAGGACGCAATCCGTGGGAGGCACTACGCGGATGATGAAGAAGTTATTGATGCAGTACGACGTTGGCTCCGACATCGACCAGTGGAATGGTACCGTGCAGGCATACAGGCCCTCATTTCAAGGTGGCGTAAGGCCGTAGCATTGAATGGAGATTACGTTGAAAAATAGTGTTGTGTAGCTAAAAGATTGGGGAATAACCTGGTGTATTTCAATGCTGAATAAAACAACCCCTGTTTCAGAAAAAAAAAATGTGTTGCATTACTTATTGAACTGCCCTCGTACTTGCATCACCTGGAAGCTTCAATTTAGTTACATTTGACAGAAAACTATCCAGCCAGGACTGCGTGCGTCCTAGGTCTTGGACATTCTGCAGAAAGATGATAACATTCTCGCCAGGTTTACCTGAAAAGGTGGGACAAAAGAGACTGCAGAGAGGGTGTTAGCAACATTTGGTACATAAGTAACTGTTTCCACTGCAGAAGCTCTAAAGGTACTTGGAGCAGTTTGGCTTGCTGCATGCCTAGTTTCACAATTCAGTTGGTGTATTAGTTCCTGTAACTGCATGTTTATAGCAATAATGCTTTAACCTGCTCTCACATTAGAGCGGCATTATTAACTTCAGCGTTTACAGCAGCAGATGATTCTTGCCATTCTGGAAACTCAGGAGAGTATGTGTTATAGACAGCGTAAGTAGATCGCTGACAGCACTGTTGCCAGTTCCTAACTGCAACAAGCTGTTGGCTACAGGCAGAAACATTAGCTGTCTAGAGAACTGTGCCAACGCTATGGGGTTGCTGTAGAGACATTTAAAAAATCACGTTATGCCTAAAGACAAAAACATTAGCTTTCTAGAGAGCTGTGCCAACACTGCAGGGTTGCCGTAGAGACTTTTACAAAATCGCATTACATTATCAGTTGAGGTAGTACTGTGATGCTACCACATTTGGCCCATTGCAACTTTCAGGGATCAGCTTACTCCGGCTCAAATATAAGACAATAGTTTATGATGACCAAGAGACTCTGACAAGACAAAAAGGGCTTCAACAAGCAACTAACCATTATAATCTAACCACAATAATTTCCATTAGTGGCAGCTCACAGAGAGACAGCAGCAAGGAGTAGTATATTCTTAGAACCATCGATTAAATCTGGTCCTTGAAACACTGTAATTAGGCTTCCTCATGATAGTTTGTGTATATCTTCAAGTGTTTGCCAGTTCAGTTTCTTCAGCATAGCTGTAACACTCTCCCATGGGTCAAAGAAACCTGTGACCACTTTTACTGCTCTTCTTTGTACACATTCAATATCCCCTATTTGGTATGGGTCCACACACTTGAGCAATATTCTAGAATGGGTTGCACGAGTGAGTTGTAGGCAATCTCTTTTGTTGACTGATTGCATTGCCCTAGTATTCTATCAACAAAGTGAAGTTTGCCACCTGCTCTGCCTACGACTAAGTCTATGTGATCATTCTATTTCATATCCCTACTAATTATTAAGTCCAGTTATTTGTATGAATTGACAAGCACCAACTGTCACTTGTTGTTATGGCAGTTTTTTCATTTTATGAAATGCTCCGTTTTATATTTTTGAACATTTAAAGCAAGTTGTCAATCTTTGCACCACTTTGATATCTTATGAAGTTCTGACAATATTTGTGCAGCTTTTTTAGGCATTATTTCATTACAGATAACGGTATCATCTGTTGAAAGTCTGAGGTTACTATTAATATTGTCTACAGGGTCATTAATATAGAATTAATATAGAACATGCACAGCAAGGGTCACAGCGAACTTCCCTGGGGTCAAAGTTTTTCCTTCACCTGTCAGTGGTTCTCCATCCAAGATAACTTGCTGCATCCTTCCTAAAAAAATGTCCCCAATCTAGTCACGAACTTTGCTTGGTACCTCGTACAGTCATATTTCTTATAATAAATTGGATGTGGTACTGAGTCAAATGCACTACAAAAATTGACAACATCTACTTGACTGCCTTGATCCACGGCTTTCAGGATATCCTGTGAGAAAAGTAAGAGTTGGGTCTCACATGATGTTTTCAGAATCCGTGTTGGCTTTCATGGAGATCATTCTGTTTGAGATACCTCATTACATCTGAACTCAGAATACATTCTAAGATTCTGCAACAAATGGAAGTCGAGCATATTGGACAGAAGTTTTGTGGGCTTCATCCAACATGCTGAAGGAACTATTCTGGCAGCACTTCAGGAAACAGGGTGCAGTCAAATGCAGATTGTGGTGGAGCAAACGATTCCTGACATCTGGGCTCTGAACTCATACTTGGATCATTTCAAGGACTGGCACAGAAGGTTGAAAACGACAGCCTTGCACATGGAGTTTTGCTGAGGCTTAAAAGTTGAAGCATTGTACGCAGAACAGGTTATGGACCCCCTGGTTCTGAGTAGAGTCGAGGGACTGAACTAGAGACTTTGAGGGTTCTATAACAAGCTAGGCGGTGACCTCCTGAAATTAAGTCTTAGAGTTGAGAACTGTTGGGTCCCGCAAAATGGGCCAGGTACGCAGTATGCACCAGAGGCTAGTACCCAGGTAGTTGATTGTGTGAGGGGTGCACATAAAGGTTTTTTAGATTAGGTGACTCCCCATCCAGTCCAGATAATGACAACTGCAGGAGACCCAGAAGTATAACTGAAAGATCAAAAGAATGCCCCCACAGGTGAGAGTATTAATATCATAGTAGTTAACTACCAAAGCTTTTGCAACAAAGTTTCAAAATTTGAAGTGCTCCTGAAAAGCAGGAAAGCCTACATAATGATGGGTACAGAAGGCTTGTTAAAACCTGAAATTGATAGCAGTGACATTTTGTGGGGAAAACCTAAGAGATTATCAAACGGATAGGGTCATGGGAAATGAAAGTTGTGTATTTATTGTAGTAGTCATGAAACCCAGATCCACCGAGATAGAAATTGAGGTTACATGCATGATCGCTGGGCAAGTTGCAGTTCCAGGGTTAGGGATAAAAAGGTAATTGGATCCTTCTATCACCCACCAGACTCACCTCTGATGTTAATGTAAACTTTAGAGAAAACCTCAGTTCGCTTGCATATAAGGTCCCCAATCATACTGTAATCATTGCTGGAGACTTAAATCATCCCACAATCACATGATTAGACACCCTGCGAAACATTACTAAATGCTTTCTCTAAAAACTACCTAAAACAAATTTTTCGGAACCCCACTCATGATGGGAATGTATCTGATCTAATGGCAACAAATAGACTTGACCTATTTGAGAACGTCCACTTTGAGACTAATATCAGTGAACATGACACAGTTGTGGCACAATGGTTACCAAAATACAAAGGACAACTACACAAGTAGAAAGATATGTATATTCAGTAAACTACATAAAAAACGAGTACAGTCATATCTCAATGAGGAACTCAAAACTTTCAGCACAGGGTAGGAGCATGCAGAGGAATTATGGGTCAGATTAGTTGCCCATGCACTGGATAGTATGGACCCAGTAGAATAGTTTGTAACGGGAGAGACCTCTCCATTGCATACAGTCACTGTAAAGAAACATCTAAAGAAAGAGAGACAGCAGTATAATAGGTATAAAACAAAGCATAGGGCCACAGACCAAGAGATGCTAAATGAAATGCTTTTGGCTGTCAAGAGAGTAATGTGTGAAGCCTTCAAAGACTGCCACAGCAGAAAACCATTAAATGATCTTTCACAAAATCCAAAGAAATTCTGGTCATGTGTAAAGGCTGTTAGTGGCCCCAAAGTTAGTGTGCAATCACTTGTGAATGAAACAGGAACTGAACTTGAGGGTAACAAAGCAATATCTGCCATGCTTAACTCCATTTTATAATGTTCCTTGAAAAAGAAAAACCCAGGTGAATTGCTCCAAGTTCATCATCATGCCACTGGAAAAATGAGTGAAATAAGATTTAATGTCAGTAGTGCTGAGAAACAGCTGAAACTGTTAAAATTAAACAGAGCTCCAGGGCCTGATGGAATCCCTATCAGATTCTATACTGAACTTGCAGCTGTGTTAGCCCATCTTTTAAATGTAATGTAGCACAGATCCCTCAAACAAAATAAAAAATGCCTAGTTGTTGGAAGCTAGCACAAGACACACCCATATACAAGAAGGGTAGTAGAAATGAGCCCCAAAACTAACACTGAATATTCTTGCCATCAATTTGTTGTAGAATATTAGAACATATCCTGATTTCAAAGATGTGATTTCTCCAATGAAATGCCTTCTCCATGCCAACCAGTGTGGATACCCCCCTCCCCCCCCCCCCCCAAAAAAAAAAAAAAAAAAAAAAAAAGTCATGCAAAAGCCAACTCACATCTTTCTTATGTGATATACTGAAAGCTGTGGTTTAAGGCAGTCTGGTAGAGGTAGTATTTCTTGATTTCTGAAAATCATTTGACCAACACCCAACACTTTCTGTGAAAAGTATAGTCATATGGGATATCAAGCAAAAGCTGTGTCTGGATTGAGAATTATTTTGGTGGAGAGGAAGTGACATGTTATCTTGGATGGTCATCATCAGCTTTAGAAGTAACTTTAGGTATGCCCCAGGGAAGTGTTTGAGTGCCTTGATGTTCACATTGTATGCTAATGACTTTGTGGACAATATTAATGTTAACCTCAGAGTTTTTGCAGATTATACTGTTATTTAAATGAAGTACTGTCTGAAAGGAGCTGCATAAATATTCAGTCAGATCTTGATAAGATTTCAAAGTGGTACAAAGGCTGGCAAATTGCTTTAAATGTTCAGAAACATAAAATTGTGTCCTTCATAAAATGAAAAAAACATAGTATCCTGTGACTATAATGTCAATTGGTCATGCTGGTATTGGATAACTCATACAAATACCTGGGTGTAACGCTTTGTAGCGATATGAAATGTAATGATCACATAGGCTCAGTCATGGGAAATGCAGTTTATTGGTAGAATACTGGGGAAATGCAAATGGTCTACAAAGGAGATTGCTTACAAATCATTCCCTTATCCTATTCTAGGATATTGCTCAAGTGTGTGGAACCTGTACTAAATAGGACTAACAGGGGATGCTGAATGTACACGGAGAAGGGCGCCAAATGTGGTCACAGGTTTGTCTGGCCCATGGGCGAGTGTCACAGACATGCTGAAGAAACTGAACTGGCAGACACTTGAGGATAAGACATAAAATGTCCCAAGAGAGCTTGCTTACAAAATTTCATGAACCAACTTTAAATGATGACTCTAGGAGTACACAACTCCCTACTTATCACTCACATAGGGGTCATGAGGACAAGATTATATTAATTACAGCATGCACAGAGGTGTTTAAACCACCATTCTTCCTTCACTTTACATTTGAATGCAATGGGGAGAAACCCTAATAACTGGCACAGTGGAAGTACCTCTGTGGTGCACTTCACAGTGGTTTGCCAAGTATAGATGTAGATGAAGACTACTTCTGCTACACTTATTGGAGGTGGGTGTCATCACCTGTGACCTCCACAGCTTTTTAGGAGCACTTCAAACTCTTGTACTGTGGTGTAAATGTTTTGTCAGCTAATCACTAGGATTTTAATAATCTTGCCTGCAAGGGACATTTATTTGGCTCATGGGCTGACACTTCTGGGTCCCTACAAGTGTCATTATCTGAACTGGATGGGGAGTTAGCTGACCTATAAAACCTTGAGTGCACTCCACACACATTCAGCTATCTGGGTACCAGCCTCTGGTCTGTAGCACACACTTGACCTATTTAGGGGGACCGTACAGTTATCAACTCTGTGGCACAAGCTCAGGAAGTCACAGCCTAGCTTGTCTCAGAATATTCAAAGTATATGATTCAGACCTTCCACTTAACTCAGAACCAGGGTGCCACAATCAGCTCTGGGGAATGCCACAGACTGTGAGCTTTGTTGAAACTCCTGGTCTTCTCTACCTTCTTTGCCAGTCATTGTAACGATTGGAGTATGACATCAAAGCCATGGCAACAGGCATAATTTGTTCCATTGTGTGCCACACTCTGCAGCTGGTTGCAGCCTGTCCCCTCGTCCCCTCAACGGCTGCCAGAATAGCCTCTTCAACATTTTGAATAAGGCCCCCCGGCACAATGAGTGCACCTGGTATTCCTTCCTACCCCTTGCTGCCAATTCCCTAAGGGAAGTTATTTACCATATATTTAAACTGCTGTGTGCACAATCAGTACTTTATACACTGCATGTTTCAAGATCAAAGATTTCCTGTCTTGAAATCCACAATTATTGTCTTTCTTTATAAGAAGAGAGATGAAAATGCCCTAAATGAGAACATTGCATGAAAGATCAACTATTTTGCTAGTTTGAGAATAATAAGCTAATCTCCTCTTTGCTATATGGCCTTAGGCCTGGTCTATACACCACTGAATCTGTGGAATCATTGGTTACAGATGTTCTCAAATGTTTTGAAAACAATTCTTTTGCCAGAGCTATGCTTCTTGATCTTGTCAAAGCATTTGACACAGCGTCACATTATATTTTAATATCTACCTTTGAATTATGTTGAATAAAAGAAAATAAACTATCATGTCTGTTAGGTAGGAAACAAGCAGTCACTGTTAATAACTGCTGATCAAATGCCTTACGTTCTGTCCTGGGTTCTTTTTTTTCTGCTATATATGAATGATTCTATGAACTTCATGGTCCAACAAAATGATAATGTATGCTGATGATACAATCCTTGTAATGATGGATTCCAGTATAGGCAAAACGAAAATGAAAACAATGACAATAGTTGATAAGTCTGCAACATTGGCTGCACAAAACCAAACTATGATTTTTTTCCCCATAAAATTAGTGGAAAAAGTGAATGAATGTGAATTGTCAGGCTCCTAGGAATTCATTAGAACCCACTTTCAAGATCATCTTCATCATTGATTTCTTCATCTACCATAAGAGTTCTATACTCTTCAGCTTCAATGCTTTTATCAAGTAGCTGTTCCCAAATCTGCTTGAAAACTATGCCAGCTACCGTAGTTGGTCTTTCCTTGTAAGTCTGTTTCCAGTCTCCAGTATTGAATGGCTTCACTCATTAAGATAATCATTCAAATTTGACCTTATTATTCACCAGAAAAATTTTAACAAATCCTACATTATTCAGAATCTTTTGAACTAATGTTTCACAAGGAAATAAATGTCTTTGTTTCTTTCATTCACTTAGCTCTGAGTATGGGTGCTTCCATACAAGGCATTCTAGTTTCTTCTGAGTGCACACTATATAGCCACAGCAGAAAGAATTTTGATAAACCCATCTAGGCAGAATATTCCTGTTGCCCAGCTCAAAATGTTGACAAGTGATACCAACCTAAAAATTGAACTTTGAAACAACTCCACCTTATATAAAAGAAATACAGTTGGGAAGCCTCTGCAATGCTGTTCGAGTTTAGGAGGAATACCGAGTGGGCTGAGATGTTAATGAGAATCTGCATTGAGGAGAGAGGCATGCTAGGGTAGTCCATGCAGTTATGAAAAGCCACTGTGCTAGGGCAGCCTAGTGGTTAGTGCATCTGCCTAGTGAACAGGAGAGCCAGGTTAAAATTGCGGCCTTGGTACAAATTTTCATTCGTCACTTCAGTCTGTATGTATACATCATAGATGCTTGAGATCTGAAAAGCTCTCTGGAAGCATATAGTTCCATTTGACATTAATTTTTTAAGTAAACAGACCTTGACTTTGCCAGCATGTAGATAGCTGATAGTAACTTGCGTAAATCCTTTGCTTTATAAAAACAGCAGTGGAATGATGTGGGGAGAAGAGCAATATACACGTCGACAGACAACAGCAGCAACACTTGTCTGATACACTGTAAATTATTTTAGTCTTTGTTTTTTGTTCACATGCTTCTGCAAAGAGGTGAACTGTATGTGTGTGTTTTACTGTGTAGACAAGTGGTTAGAAAATTAATTGTAGTTTTTGTTGTTGCATAAGTCTTGTGAATATCCTTGTGTAGGGCAGCTTCCTAGTGTAAATTTTCCCATCACCAGAAACTCCGTCATGCCACTAACTTTTAATTTTGTGCTAGTAGGCAGCACACGGTTTAGATCAGTGCATTCTAGTTTGAATATTTATCTCGTGCAGCAACTTTTTGGCAAACAGGGTTTCTAATAACAGATATCTGTAAATACATCAACTTCAGTAGAGAAATTTATTTCTGTTTAACAGCTTGCAGTCTCAGAGTACAGTGAGAAATCTTCTCAGCAACTTTTAGTGTTACTATATTCTCCTTTGATATATTTTCAAACTCAGTAGTGCCATCTGAGACCTTATATCTATTTTATACACAGTACAATATGGCTAGGGACTGTGCCTGTGAGCGGACACAAGGAGAGTTGGCTGCTGTCTGTAAACAGCTGGAAGCTGTGTTGGCTACCGTCGACAAGCTTCTAGCTAATGCTCGAAGTTGCGGTGACATTGGGGTACCAGTGATAAGACCTGTAGCACATTTGGCGCCATTGGAATCCCCTGGTGACCCGGATGTCACTGCAACATCCGATACACAACATCTGACCAGTCTGTCCTCACTCCAGATTGGGTGGCAGACAGTGGTGAGTTCATGTGTCACTGGGTGGAAGGCGAAAGAGGGAGCAGGCCGTGTGGCTGCCTCCCTACGTCTTAGCAACAGGTACGAGGTGCTATCCAGTGTTGGTGATAACTGTGAGCCAGTGCGGGATGCCTCTTCTGTTGGGTCAGCTGTCAATTTTCTCACCCAGTCTGGACAAGTACAGAGGGTGGGTATGCTAGTCATTGGGAGCTCCAATGTTAGGCAGGCGATGGAGCCCTCTCAGGGACACAGCAGGCAAGGTGGGAAAAAATTCCAGTGTACATTCAGTATGTTTGCCGGGAGGTCTCATCCGTGATGTGGAGGAGGTCCTGCCGGCAGCTATCGAGGGTACCAGGTGCATATAGTGGCACATGTTGGCACGAATGATGCCTGCCACTTGGGTTCTGAGGCCATCCTCAACTCCTATCGGTGCCTGCCTGATTTGGTGAAGGCATCTAACAATGCACTTGGGGTGCAAACTAAGCTGTCTATTTGTAGCATCATACCCAGGGTTGATCACGGTCCTCTGTTTTGGAGTAGAGTGGAAGGTGTAAACGAGAGGCTCAGATAGCTTTGCGACAGCATTGGATGTGAATTTCTGGACCTCCGCTATCGGGTGCAGAATTGTAGCATTCCCCTTAATAGATCAGGCGTGCACTACAAGCAGGAAGCGGCTACTAGGGTAGCGAGGTACGTATGGCATGCACATTGGCCTTTTTTTTTTGTTAGAGAACCCCTCCCTTGGGAGCAAAGACGATTTGCCTTATTGAATCAGCTAATGGAGAGGAAGGTATCAGTGATGATAAGGCTGTGGCAGCATCTATGATGATGGGTTCTACAAGGAATGTTAAGAAAGGTAGGAAGATATATTTGCTCAGCAAGGGTGACAGTATACAAATTTCAGAAAGTCTCAGCAGTCAGCATCAAATATTCGATGATGAGGATGAAGATGTGGAGAACAAAGGAAAAAATTTCAAAGGCATTGTTCAATAAGCCCTAGGCAAGTATGTTCTGAGTAAGATTTTAAGGTATGGGAAAGATACACCGTGGTTTAATAGCCATGTTAGAAAAGTGCTACATAAACAAAGAGCACTTCGTCTCAGATTCAAGAGAAGTAAAAACCTAGCTGACAAACAAAAGCTGAACGAAGTGAAAATGAATGTAAGGAGAGCAATGAGAGAAGTGTTCAATGATTTTGAAAGTAAGATGTTGTCAACCGACCTGAGTAAAAACCCTAAGAGATTTTAGTCATATGTAAAATCAGTAAGTGGGTCAGAAACATCTATTCATTCTCTCAGCGACCACACCGGCACTGAAACGAAAGATAACAGAGGGAAGTCCGAAATACTGAATTCGGTCTTCTGAAATTGTTTCACCGCGGAAGATCGTAACACTGTCCTCCTTTCAATTGTCGTGCGAATGTTGAAATGGCAGATACTGAGATAACTGATCGCGGAATTGAAAAGCACCAGCAATCGCTTAGTAGTGGAAAGGCTTCAGGACCAGATGAGATACCTATAAGATTCTATAAAGATTATGCAAAAGAACTTTCCCCCTCCTAGCTGTAATTTATCATAGATCGCTTGAGCAATGAAAGGTACTTAACGACTGGAAAAAAGCACAGGCTATTCCCGTTTTTAAGAAAGGCCTTAAGACAGATCCACACAATTATAGACCTATATCATTGATATCAATCTGTTGTAGAATTATGGAACATGTTTTATACTCAGGAATTATGATGTTCTGGAAAATGAACATCTCCTCTGTAAGAATAAACATAGATTCTGCAAACAGAGATCCTGTGAAACTTAGCTCTGTTCCTCCATAAGATCCACGTGCAGTGGACAACGGCACTCAGGATGATGCCGTGTTCCTTGATTTCAGTAAGGCGTTTGACTTCCAATCCTGGATTGCCATTTAACGAAAAGAATATGAGCTTATGGAGTGTCGGAGCAGACCTGTCATTGGGTTCAAGATCTTCTTGCAGATAGAACTCAGCACGTTGCTCTTTTAACAGAACTAAATCAACAGATGTAAAAAGTAATATCCAGAGCAAAGTAGCAATGCCAGAAGATAGTAAAAATTTGCAGAACGACCTGCAGAGAATTGAGGAATGGTGCAGATTCTGGCAGTTGACCCTGAACATAAATAAATGTAACATATTGCACATACAAAGGAAAAGAAATCCACCATTGTACAGCCAAACTGTTGATGACAAGCACTTGAAGTCAGTGTCTGCCATAAAATATCTAGGCGTAACTATCCAGAGCAACCTTAAGTGGACTGACCATATAAAACAGATAGTGGGAAAAGCAGACATCAGACTCAGATTCATCAGAAGAATCTTAAGGAAATGTAACTCATCCATGAAAGAAGTGGCTTATGAGGTGCTTGTTCAACTGATTCTTGAGTATTGTTCACCTGTCTGGGATTCCTGTCAGGTAGGAATGATAGAGGAGATTGAGAAGATCCAACGAAGAGCAGTGCGTTTCATCATGGGATCATTTAGCTGTTGAGAGAGCGTTACGGAGATGCTAAACAAACTCCACTGGCAGATGTTACAAGAGAGGCATTGTGCATCACAGAGAGGTTTAGTATTGAAATTTAGGGACACCATTTTTCAGGAGGAGTCTGACAACATATTACTTCCCTCCACATACAGCTCGCATATTGACTACGAGAAGATATTTTCAGAAATTAGAGCCAATACAGATGCTTACCGACAATCATTCTTTCCATGCACTATTTACAAGTGGAACAGGGTTGGAGGGATCAGATAGTGGTACCAAAAGTGCCCTCTATCACACACCATTAGGTGGCTTGTGGAGTATGATGTAGATGTGTAAAGTAATAATTCCCATAATTAGTACTTAGTAGATAAGCATTAAAAATTTGGAGTGGGAATTAAAGTCCAGGGAGGAAAATGAAAAACTTTGACACTTGTCAATGAAAGTTAATTCTGTCAGAGATGGTGAGGGACTTGGAAGAGTAGTTGAATAGA
This sequence comes from Schistocerca americana, assembly GCF_021461395.2. Lineage (NCBI taxonomy): Eukaryota > Metazoa > Arthropoda > Insecta > Orthoptera > Acrididae > Schistocerca > Schistocerca americana. Next base: position 942,372,626 of record NC_060121.1, on the reverse strand, counting down.
ATAGACAGTGCCTTGAAAGGAGAACATAAGATGAACATCAACAAAAGCAAAATGAGAATAATGGAATGTAGTCAAATTAAATCAGGTGATGGTGAAGGAATTAGATTAGGAAATGAGACATTTAAAATATTAGATGAGTTTTGCTACTTGGGAAGTAAAATTACTGATGATGTTGAAGTAGGGAGGATTAAAATGTAGACTGGCAATGGTAAGGAAAGCATTTCTGAAGAAGGTAATTTTGTTGGCAGGGAGTATAGATTTAAGGGTCAGGAAGTCCTTTCCAAAAGTATTTGTATGGAGTGTAGCCATCTATGGAAGTGAAACATAGATGATAAACAGTTTAGACAAGAAGAGAATAGGAACTTTTGAGATGTGTGCTACAGAAGAATGCTGAAGATTAGATGGGTAGAGCATGTAACTAATGAGGATGTACTGAATAGAATTGGAGAGAAGAGAAATTTGTGTACATCCTGACTAGAATAAGGGATCAGTTGGTAGGACACATTATCAGGCATCAAAGAATCACCAGTTTAGGAAAGCATGGGGAGTAAACATCGTAGACAGAGACCAAGACATGAATACAGTAAGCAGATTCAGAAGGATGTAGGTCTGAGTAGTTACTTGGAGATGATGAGGCCTGCACAGGATAGAGCAGTATGGAGAGCTGCATCAGACCAGTCCTTGGACTGAAAACAACAACAACAACAACAGATAAGCAGCAGTATGATTTGCTTTTAGTATACTTCACAGGAATACATAGATTCCAGAAGCTAGTTTTTCCTGTTAACTTCCATCTCTGAAGGTTCTCCTTCATAACGGGGTAAAAGATAATAATCTTTATTTATCCATAATAATTTTACTATCTTGGACACTGTCATTTTTTGTACATGTACATGCCACACAGATAATGAATATATACAAGTAGCATAATAAATATTACTATATAAACATTTATCACCACTAACATACTGCAATATAGAAAAGTATTTGTTATATCATGCAGAGTGAGAGAATTGCATCATTAACACATTCGGAATGTGCATGGAGTATGACTGTACGTGGCACCTCGATAAACACTGAGTGTCTGTCTAACTGGCAAGCAGAGAGTCTGAAAGCATAGGCAAGGACAGACTTGGAACTAAGAAAGCACAACAGCATGGAGAATTAACAACACAAATGCAAACAAGCGTAGACTGACTAAACAAGAATTGGACTGGCACTAGTATTTGATTTACTCTGGACTCTGTGTAGCTAAATCAGGAAAGTTATGATTCCAGATGTTTTGCCCAGTGTATATGACACTTGCATTGCTTATGGTGAATTTACAGATCACTCTGACTTTCAGTAATGAATAACTCTTCTCTGACATGCCTGAGTCCTCCCTTTAAGAGGGCACATAGGGCCAAAAAAGCCCAGGCCTGTGCTAGAGTCACCAAATTAAAGGATGAGTGGTGACAGGAATCTCCACCTGGATGCTCAGCACTGGGATGTCATGGGTGACACTGGGTTTGTAACGAGTTGATGTTCCAAGGCTGAAGGCTGAGTGCTGATGAGGACAGAAGGGTGAAAGGGGAGGGGGGGGGGGGGGGGCAGGCAAACCAGTGTCAGCTACTGCAATGGTGGAGGGAGGTACTCCACCTCCAACAGATTCTCACCCCTCCCCCCCCCCCCCCATCTCCCCTTGATGGTGGATTTCACCGAACGAGGGTGCAATTTATATTGCGAGCTGTGTACCTGTGGTGGGTACGTCGGCAGGTGTTGCTCGATGCACGGAGTGAGAATTGGTTGGGCCCTTCCATCAGCATGAATGCTGATCGCATATCTCGTTTGTGGCTCACCTCAGTTTGAGGCAGGCATTGCTGGTTAGTGTGGCACGTCAGGAGCCACTGACCCACTGCAACAATATAAACTTGTCACTCCTTATTTCGCAACACAAAGCCTTAGATCCATCCCAGTTTTTGCCCAAAAATTTGTATCTTGCAGAAACCATGGTACATCACTGGGACCAGATGTGCACAGCACTGGGTGCAATATGTCAAGAAACCATGAGGTTGATAACCTTGCAGCACCTCAGCCACACTGCATTCACTGATTGGATTTGCTTGATAAGATGCCAAACAACTGGACAAAGCATCCTCTCTAGAGAACTTCAAATTTTTTTTCTTTCACTTGCTATTTGAGTGCTTTGACAAACCACCTGACCTCTGCATTTGATGCCAGATGGAATTCTGTGGTGGTCTGGTCTAAGTACCATTCCAATGGCAGAACACTTCAAATTTGTCTGACACAAATTGGTGACTATTGTCTAAAATCAAGCTCCACAGTGCACCCTTCATAGTGAAAATGGCAGCTAACACCCAAATTGTAGCATTCTCTAGTGCAAACCATGGAGAAAATTATTGTGGTGGAGTTGCCTGATTGAGGGCACACACTGAACAGACACACACTTGTTCCTTGATGGGAGAATTAATTGCTAGCCAGTAGACATGTCACCAGGCCAGCACTTTCATTTGTGACATCTCCCAATGAGAGTCAAGATGCAATGACGCATTGATGGCAGAATAATAATGCAGCTGGTAGTAGGACACCAACAAAAGTACTGAGTCTACCACGAAGTCTGAAATACATCCGCAGCACTGGGTCTGACACTGTGGGAAAAGCTCTGACCATCCCTGATGGACAAATGTAATGACTCTGAACGAGAGTAGATCACTGGCCACAGCTGGAGTGACTTCCCAAGCTGTCTACGTCTACACCTACACCTACATCTGCATCTCTACTCTGCAAACCACCATGAGTTGCATGGGAGAGGGCCCGTCCCATTGTACCAGTTATTAGAGTTTCTTCCTGTTCCATGCATGTATGGAGTGAAGGAAGAATGATTGTTTGAGTGCCTCTGTGCATCCAATAATTATTCTAACCTTATCCTCACAATCCTTCTATGAGCGATATGTAGGTGGCTGTAACTTATTCCTAGAGTCATCATTTAAAGCCAGTTCTTGAAGCTTATTTAGTAGATCTTCTCAGGATAGTTTACATCTATCTTCAACAGTCTGACAGTTCAGTTTCTTCAGTATCTCTGTGACACTTTCCCACAGATTAAGAAATCTGTGACCATTTGTGCTGCTTTGTCTGTATACATTCAATATCCCTTGTTAGTCCTATCTGGTGTGGATCCCACACACGTGAGCGGTATTCTAGAACCAGTCACTTAAGTGATTTGTAAGCAATCTCTTTTGTAGACTGTTTGCACTTCCCCGGTATTCCACCAATAAACCAAAGTCTACCGCCTGCTTTACCCATGACTGAGGATAGGTGATCATTACATTTCATATTCCTAGAAAATGTTACACCCAGATATTTGTATGAGTTGGCTGATTCAAACAGTGACTCACTGATATTATAATTCTAGGATACAACATTTCTTCATTTTGTGAAGTGCAAAATTTTACATTCCTGAATGTTTAGAACAAGTTACCAATCTCTGCACCACGTTGAAATCTTACCAACATCTGACTTAATATTTATACAGCTTCTCTCAGATAGTATTTCATTATAAATAACTGCATCATCTGCAAAAAGCCTGATTTTACTGTTAATGGTGTCTGCGAGGTCATTAATATACAACATGAAAAGCAAGGGTCCCAACACACTTCCCTGGGGCAGATCAGAAGTTACTTCTACATCTGATGATGACTCACCATCCAAGATAACATGCTGTGTCCTCCCTATCACAAAGTCCTCAACCCAGTCACAAATTTCACCTGGTACCATATGATTGTGCTTATGTCAATGAGCATGGGTGTGGTACTGACCCAAATGTTTTTCGGAAATCAAGAAACACTACATCTGCCTGTCAATGGAAATTTATTTAGGGTATCCTGAAGGTTCTGACCCATCACAAAATATATTGCTCCTGGTTGTTGAAGTAGACATCAGAACTCACTGGTAACCATGGCAAAGTGTCCACATTCATGTGCTGGAAGGTGGGGCATTAGTGGATGTCATAAGAATGACTACTCATACACAAGACCCAATGTTGTAAATGCTGTGCTGTTCTGTTCAGGAGCTTGGACCAGGAACCAAACAGGAATGTTATATGACATGTGAATAGATTCTGTATGTGAAAATAAACCAAAAAGTACTATGAACATGTGTCCAATTTTTGATTGTTACAGAATTGGCATGGGTTGTAGACTACACACATCCACAACTGATTATGAAGACAAGTGTGAACATTACTTACCAAAATGGTGTGTAGGCACTGTGGTGGATAGAAGAACAGTGGGACAGATGACTTACCCATCCTACAAGAGGGGTTCAAAAAGCCTCCCATTCATCTCAATGCACTTGTTAACATGTTGGAGGGTGTGATGCATTGCCGATCAAACATCATCTTTAATGTGGACAACAACATCAGTGATGTGGCTGACAAGTTCTTCACATGTACTCACCTTAGTAGTGTATACATCCCACTTTAACCAGCCCCATAAACAGGTTAGGTGTGGTGATCTGGCAGGCCAGTTAATTGATCTGCCAAAGCCAATCCACCATTGAGGAAATGTGTTATTCGGATACTGGGATACCTCTGTGGTACAGTGAATCGGTGATCCATCATGTTGCAGGTACATTTGCTGTTGTTGCTGTAATGCCATGTCTGCCAAAAGCGGAGGTAGGCCTACTATCAGGAAATGATGTATGCTACAGCTGTATGCGATTTGGCAGGAATACAGACCCTGTCACCAGGACATCATCCACACCATACCAGGCGTTCACTGAGAACCCAACTTGGAATCTTGTTTCCTTAGTGTCATGTGAGTTTTATATCACCCATGCATGAGAATTGCATTCCTGTTATCACTGCATGTAGACGTAGCATCACCTGTAAGTAAAGTGTATTGCATGACATCTCTGTGTACAGTGAACCACTCACAAAATTGTTGTCTGCTTACTGAGTCGCTTGGATGCAGATGCTGCAAGGGCTGTGCATGCATTGGGTACAAGCCCTCAGAATGTAACATACACCACACTCACATTTGTGGAATATCAAGCTGATGGTGTACTGGTGGTGGGACGTCATTGTACCCTTGCAATAATGTCTTCCCTTTCCTCAACTGAATGGATGACCTCATGTTCTGATGTTACATGTACACTGGGTAGTGTTCTAGATTCATGTAATGTTTGAAAAACCATAGGAAATACCCTGGCACAAAGGGTTTGTCAATCAGGGAAATGTCTCTAGTATTCTATCACAGCTGCACAGGCACTACCATTACAGTTCTCATACACAAACAACATACCTGTGTATTCTGCATGGGTGAATGTATGTGGCATGTTGGTATCCACGGACTCAATGGACTTGTTCAATTAAACAACACCCTAGCAAGACATGCACACAGCCTCATGCTAACTGACCTAACCCTCAATTGCAAACTGGGTACACTTGCAGCTATTGCAAACTTGGTACAATTGCAGCTATTGCGTCAATGTGACATCACAGTCCTGTTGTCTGCTGGAGAACCCCCACGCCACTTCTGGGATGGATCAGTCATCTGTCTCATGATTATTCCATCCTTCACAGTGCCTATACAGCAATTTTGTGAGCAATATTCACACTTGTCTTCAAATTCATTCATGAATGTGTGTAGTGTTCACCTCCCCCCCCCCCCCCCCCCCTAGTTCCATAATGATAAAAAATCAGACACATGTTCACAGGACTTTTTCAGTTTATTTTAACATATAGAATCACCTCACAAATTATGTGACATTCCTCCTGAATCACCCAGTACAACCATGAGGGCCTTTTTCTCAATCTGGAAAAAATTTCTCTTTGCTGCCAACAAAGTCTCTGAGACAAACACAATAGTCTGCTCTGAGCCATTGGGATTTATGTGAGAGAAACAACACCAGTGCCATGTTGGGATGCATCGGCAACCAGAGATGGTAGCTTACAAGTGGTGCATGTGGCCCAGCATAGAGTAGAATGGGAGGGATGCTTCAAATTCCATAATGACATCTGACATGCCTTAACCACTCCAACTTCACTCCTTTCTTACTAAAGCTGACCGAATGGATTACATATGTGAGCAGCCCATGGAACAATTTTTGGATGTACTTTACCTACCCCAAAAATGACAGCAACTCACTAATATACTTAGGAAGTGGCTATTTGTCAATTGCTTCAAGATGCTCTGCCTTTGGCACCATACCATCCTTACTTAACACCAGCCCAAAGTGTTGCACACAAGAAGCAAAAAACTCAATTTTTCAACTTGTAATATAGCTCATTGTCTAATGATTGCTAAAAAACTGCCTGCAAATTTTGCAGATGCTGTTCTCTTGTAGAGTCAGTATTCCATGTGTCATCCAGATAATTGAAAAATCATGGAATGTCTTTGATAAGCTGCTCAAGAAAGTGCTGGAATATTCCTGGAGCTGAAGCTACCCCAAATGAGAACTGATTAAAGTGGTACATCTTGAAAGTAATATTTAATACTAAAATCTGCTGAGGCTCAGTGTCCAAAGCCAACTACAAGTGCACATCTCTGAGGTGAATTTAGGAAAAATACTGACTGCCGGCCAACTTAGCCAAAAAATCCTTGGGATGTATTACGCTTAAAGTCAGTGCAGAATGTAACACTGCCATTGGGTTTCTGTACTACAAGTGTGGAGTTGCCCATTGGACTGAGGAAACTGGTGACATTACCTTGAGAGCCTGCTATCTGCAGGTTCTGCCGTCATTTTATATCTCGTAGCAAAACGGCATAGGGTGGGCTTGACTGAACAAATGATCCACTGACAATTTCAATGTAAGTAATGTGGGTCTCAAAATTGGTGGCTCTACCCAGACCATTAAACAAAAGTTAATCAAACAACAGCAACAATGTCTCCAAAATTCAATGGCACTGCCTGAGAGACCAGGTTAACTTTATCAACTACTTCAAACCAAAAAACAGTGAAAGTATCAAGTCAAAAATATTTACTGTCAGTTGTGAATTTACAACCCAAATAAATGAGATGGCATTCCACATTTTTGTACTTGGCAGTGATTAGAAATTGTCCCCACAAGGGAGTATGCTGCCCACTATAAGATGCTACTTGTCACGGAGAGCACTGTTAAGGGGGGCATAATAGTCGGTGATGAGTATCCAATTTCATTATGTAGGCCGAGGCCCCTGTGTCTAAATGAAACTTCATGCCAACGCAGTTATTTCCAAGTATACCACAATATGGTGTGACTATAGGCCTGCTAACATGCTTATGGACATTGTCCTTTGGCATAGCTTATTGATGTTTTCTGCACACAACTGCTAATTGTCCTGACATATGGCAGGCCACACAAATTGCTAAGAAATAGGGGTATTATCTCCTTTTGTGTGATAACCAGCAATTCAAGCAAGACTTCCATGCCCGCAGCAGTTAGACTGGCACTGTTTAAGTATGGTGCTCTGTGCCTGCTGTGAATCAGTAGAAGACCCATTCCGCAGAGAGCAAGAGTAGCCCAGTGTGGCCTCCACCTTTGCTGCAGACCTTTGTTGAGATGTTGAGTTCCCATTCTGGCACTACACACATCCGGCTACCTCAGAATATGGCTAGTAAAACCTGAGTAGCCTCTGATAGGGACCTGTCTCGCTGATGTGTCTTGTCAAATTTTGCTACCTACGAATCGTCCAAACACACTTTTGCGCTGCAGCAATCAACTCTGTTGACTCTGAAATTTCTGCTACCTTATCTAACGCCAGATTTGAGTTTATACCCAAAAGTATGTCTACATCTACATACATACACCACAAACTACCGTATGGTTCATGGTGGAGGGTAACTTGTACCACTACTAGTCATTTCCTTTCCTATTCCAATCACAAATAAAGCAAGGGAAAAACAACTGTTTAAAAGCCTCCATATGAGCCCTAATTTCTCACATCTTACCTTCATGATCCTCACATGAAATGTACGCTGGTAGCAGTAGAATCATTCTGCAGTCAGCTTCAAACACCAGTTCTTAAATTTGTGCAATAGTGTCTTGTGGAAAGAGCACCACCTTCCCTCCAGGCTTCCCATTTGAGTTCACAAAGCATCTCCATAACCCTTGCATGTTGATTGAACATACTGGTGACATGCAACATGCCTCTGGATTCCTTCAATGTCTTCCTTTAGTCTGACCTGGTGGGGGTCCCAAACAGACAAACAGTTCTTAAGGATGGGTCACACTAGCATTTTATATGCTACCTCCTTTATGGATGACCTTTTTTTTTTTTTTTTTTTGTCATCAGTCTACTGACTGGTTTGATGCGGCCCGCCACGAATTATTCCTTTCCTGTGCTAACCTCTTCATCTCAGAGTAGCACTTGCAACCTACGTCCTCAATTATTTGCTTGACGTATTCCAATCTCTGCCTTCCTCTACAGTTTTTGCCCTCTACAGCTCCCTCTAGTACCATGGAAGTCATTCCCTCATGTCTTAGCAGATGTCCTATCATCCTGTCCCTTCTCCTTATCAGTGTTTTCTACATATTCCTTTCCTCTCCGATTCTGCGTAGAACCTCCTCATTCCTTACCTTATGAGTCCACCTAATTTTCAACATTCGTCTATAGCACCACTTCTCAAATGCTTCGATTCTCTTCTGTTCCAGTTTTCCCACAGTCCATGTTTCACTACCATACAATGCTGTACTCCAGACGTACATCCTCAGAAATTTCTTCCTCAAATTAAGGCCGGTATTTGATATTAGTAGACTTCTCTTGGCCAGAAATGCCTTTTTTGCCATAATGAGTCTGCTTTTGATGTCCTCCTTGCTCCGTCCGTCATTGGTTATTTTACTGCCTAGGTAGCAGAATTCCTTAACTTCATTGACTTCGTGACCATCAATCCTGATGTTAAGTTTCTCGCTGTTCTCATTTCTACTACTTCTCATTACCTTCATCTTTCACTTCCCCAAAATTCTCCCAATAAAATGAAGGCAAAGATTCACTTTACCTACTACCAGTTTCACATGCTCATTCCATTTCTTGCATTTTGCAATGATATTTAATCAAAGTGACTGTATCAAGTTGCACCCTCCTAATGCTGTATTCGAACATTACAGGATGTTTTTCCTACTCATCTGCTTTAACTTATATTTTTCTACATTTAGAGCAAGCTGCCAGTCATCACACCAAGTACAAATTTTTTAAAGCTATCTTGTATCCTCCTACAGTCACTCAGTGATCACACCTTCCTGTACACCACAGCATCATCAGCGAACAGCCACAGATTCCCACTCACCCTGTCTGTTAGGTCATTTATGTACATAGAGAACGACAGCAGTCTTATCACACTTTCTTGGGACACTATTGATGATACCCTCGTCTCTGATGATCACTCACCGTTGAAGACCACGTGCAGAGTTCAGCTATTTAAGAAGTCTTCGAGCCAGTCACATATCTGGGAAGCTAAACCATGTGCTTGGACCTGATCAACAGTCTGTAGTGGGGCACTGTGTTAAATGCTTTTCTAGGTGTACGTATGGGATCTGCTTGTTGCCCTCCATCCATAGTTTGTAGGATATTATGTTATGAGAGGGCAAGCTGAGTTTCGCATGAGTGAGGCTTTCTAAATCCATACTGATTTGTGGACAGAAGATTTTCTGTCCCAAGGAAATTAGTGTATTCAAACTCAGTAGGTATTCAAGAATTTGGCAGCAAACTGATGTTAAAGGTATCGGTTTGTAACTGTGGGTCAATTCTTTAACCTTTCTTATATACAGGAATCATCTGCATTTTTTCCAGTCACATAGAACTTTACGCTGGATCAGAGATATGCTATAAATGCAGGCTAATTAATGGGCCAATCCTGCAGAGTACTCTCTGTAAAACCAAACTGGGATTCAATCTGGATCTGGTGATGTATTTGTTTTCAACTCTTTCAGTTGCTTCTCTATGCATGGATGTCAGTTTCTATGTCCTCCATGTGAGAGTCTGTATGACAGTCAAATGATGGTATGTTTGTCTGATCCTCCGGCATGAATGATTTCTTAAATGTGAAATTCAGTACTTCGGCTTTCCTTTTGCTGCCTTCTATTGCCACTCCAGACTGCTCGATGAGCGAGTGCCTGGATAGAAACTTTCAACGTGTTTGGTTGTTTTACGTATTACAAACATTTTTTCTGCCTCCCAGTAAGGTCTTTCACTCTTTCACTAAGGCATAACAATGGAGGTATGCTTTGTGCATTGATCTTCGTATGGACTCATGAATTTCTATTAACTTTTAACTTTTGCCTTCAATATTTGTGCACTCTTTTTTTGAACTGAGAGTGCATCAATCTCCATTTTCTCATCATTTTCAGAATTTGATTATTAAGCCTCAGCGAGTCTTTTCCACCCTTAATGCACTTACTTGGCACAATGTCTCCAGAACCTGATTTACAATCAGTTTAAACTTTGCCCATAATCCCTCTACATCCATCATCTTTGTGCTAACCAGCTGTCAGTTTTTCATGCTACATAAGACTGCCTGGGATGCTTATGATATTGACTAAATCACTATCGGATAGCTACACTCAAACTTTTCAGCAACTGTAAGGTGCCCTAATTTCCTTACTTCCTCATACAAAATACTTCTACTTGACAACAACAAAACACACTGATCTACAGACTTATTGATGTGCCTTACCTAACAAAAAAGTTCAAATGGCTCTGAGCACTATGGGACTCAACTGCTGAGGTCATTAGTCCCCTAGAACTTAGAACTAGTTAAACCTAACTAACCTAAGGACATCACAAACATCCATGCCCGAGGCAGGATTCGAACCTGCGACCGTAGCGGTCTCGCGGTTCCAGACTGCAGCGCCTTTAACCGCATGGCCACTTCGGCCGGGCCTTACCTAACAGCACAGCTTAAAACAGCATAAATAATTTTCTCTTCTCTCCATAGCCTCATCAAAACTTGCAAATGGGCTGTTAATGAGCTATGTGATATAGGAGTCTTGCAGGTTGATGTTTTCTTTGTAAAAGTAACAAGAAAAATAAAACATCTTTTTATATGATATACTTCAAGTTTTGAGATTATTTTGATTAACTCACATTCTGTTACATTCTTTAGGATAAATGAAATACTCATTTTAACTGAGTTTTTGTGTAATGTTGTTTCATCAGTTTCTTCTCTGTATGCTGTACTAAAATGTTCTATGAAGCTTCTTGTCTTCGGCTAACTCACCAACATTCCATTTGATCCTAGTGCTATATTACTGCACCCTAGTTACTATGTATTTTAACATTCTTTGGTTACTATATTCTTGGCTGTTCACTAACAAATCCCTGTACTCACTTATCTATTCAGCATAGTAGTGTTCTTTTAGAATCATCAGAGTGGTAATGGTATTCCATTTCCAATAGAACTATGCCTACTAAAACAATCTAGTGTTAAAACTCACCTTCAGGTTGACAATAGCTTTTGTGTGCTTTGTTTGATAATGGAGGTAATAATGTAATACTTTTCCAATATGTAACCTAGAAAAACTTATGTAAAAATTCTTTGTAGAATAGAAAAATTTTCCCAGAAGGAATCTTAATCCAAGTTACTTTTGAATCAGGGCACTGAGAAGCGTAATGGCCCAAAGCACAGAAACAAAGTTAAATTATGAAAAACAGATGTTTGTGAAAATCAAATTTATAGACAAACCACCAGTCTCACAGGCCTGAATTGTTTTTATATAAGTCCTGACACTCTTTATTTCCTAAGAAAAAAATTATATACCCACTTTATGTTATGAAATATTAATTAATGTTTAAGATTATAGTTATTATTAATATTAATTCACAAAATTTCCGTATATTGGCTAGTACCAATAGTGGCTTTTAACAGTTGGAAAGTTCATAATTAATGTGAAACTAGAATTAGAATATAAAGAACAGATACCAAATGCACCACACACAATTACAACCTCTTCGAACACTTCATGATCCTTGTTATCGGAATATTCATTAAGCGCATTCCGGGATTTGAGGTTCAGATAAAACAGCTTATGTAGTATTGCTGCTACACTGTCTGATCAAAAGCATCTGAACAGCCCCAAAAACATACATTTTTCATATTAGGTGCATTGTGCTGCCACCTACTGCCAGGTACTCCATATCAGCAACCTCAGTAGTCATTAGACATTGTGAGAGAGCAGAATGGGGCATTCCTTGGAACTCTTGGACTTCGAACGTGATCAGGGGATTGGGTGTCACTTGTGTCATATGTCTGTGTGCGAGATTTCCACGCTCCTAAACAGCCCTAGGTCCACTGTTTCCAATCTGATAGTGAAGTAGAAACGTGAAGGGACACGTACAGCACAAAAGCATACAGGCCCACCTCATCTGTTGACTTGCAGAGACCGCCTACTGTTGAAGAAGGTCATAATGTGTAATAAGCAGACATCTATTCAGACCATCGCACAAGAATTCCAAACTGCATCAGGATCCACTGCAAGTACTATGACAGTTAGGCTCGAGGTGTGAAATTTTGGATTTCATGGTCAAGTGGCTGCTCATAAGCCACGCGTTATGCCAGAAAATGCTAAACAAACCACCTCATTTAGTGTAAGGAGTGTAAACGTGGTATGGCTGAACTGTGGAGAAATGTTGTGTGGAGTGACGAATCACAGTACACAATGTGGCAATCTGATGGCAGGGTGTGGGTATGGTGAATGCCCAGTGAACGTCATCTGCCTGCGTGTGTAGTGCCAACAGTAAAATTCGGACATGGTGGTGTTATGGTGTGGTCGTGTTTTTCATGGAGGGGGCTTGCACCCCTCGTTGTTTTGCATGGCACTATCACAGCACAGACCTACATTGATGTTTTAAGCACCTACTTGCTTCCCACTGTTGAAGAATAATTAGGGAATGGCGATTGCATCTTTCAACAAGATTGAGCACCTCTTCATAAAGCATGGCCTGTGGCGGAGTGGTTACACGACAACAACATCCCTGTAATGGACTGGCCTGCACAGAGTCCTGACCTGAATCCTATAGAACACCTTTGGGATGTTTTAGGACATCGACTTCGTGCCAGGCCTCACTGACCACCATCGATACCTCTCCTCAGTGCAGCACTCTGTGAAGAATGGGTTGGCATTCCCCAAGAAACCATCCAGCACCTGACTGAACATATGCGGGCAAGAGAGGAAGCTGTCATCAAGGCTAAGGGTGGGCCAACACCATTGAATTCCAACATTACCCATGGAGGGCGCCACTAACTTATAAGCCATTTTCAGTGACGTGTCTGGATACTTTTGATCACATAGTATATGTACATGACATAGACACTAAATTGAGTTGTCTACCCTAGATAACAGTTGAGCTTGAGCAGCACATGGGGATGAATATCTGAGAAGTCAGTGATATAGTTGTCTCCATACCTGTACACATCCATACGCTTGATGTAATTTAATAAGAGACTCGTTTAACCGGCAACATGTTTCCAGTCATCAACAGTACAATGTCAGTGTTGACAGGCCCAGGTGAGACATAAAGCTTTGTGTCACGCAGTCGTCATGGGTACACGAGTGGGCCTTCGGCTCCAGAAGCCCATATTGATGATGTTTCATTGAATGGTTTGCATGCTGACACTTGTTGATGGCCCAGCATTGAAATCTGCAGCAATTTGGGGAAGGGTTGCACTTCTGTCATGTCGAACAACTCTCTTCAGTTGTCGTCGGTCCCGTTCTTGCAGGATATTTTTCTGGCTTCAGCGATGTCAGAGAGTTGATGTTTTACTGGATTTCTGATATTCACGGTATGCTCGTGAAATGGTCATACGGGAAAATCTCCACTTCATCGCTACCTTCGATTTGTTGTGTCCCATCTCTCATGTGCCGCCTATAACACCACATTCTAACTCACTTAAACCTTGATTATATGCCATTGTAGCAGCAGTAACTGATCTAACAACTGTGCCAGATACGTGTCGTATTGTATAGGCATTGCTGACCGCAGCATGGTTTTATGCCTATTTACATATCTCTGTATTTGAATATGCATATCTACACCAGTTTCTTTGGTGCTTCAGTGTAAACAGAGTTGGTTCATCATATGTTCAACTGATGTCTGGAGAATACATACATGAGACAGTCTCAAAATTGATGACAATGTGCTTTAGGGCTTATGCTTCTCAGCAAATCAATTTAATATTTTTTATCTGTCAGGCATTTTTATCATTATGTATGTAAGTAAAGTTGAATAGTGTAAATGGCTGGGAGACCCTGAATGGTAGGTTCAGCTGTCTGAATTGGAACGGTGTCCTTCACATCTGTAGGCACCTTTCCTGTGTGAAATGCATGCATTGTGTGTTAGTTAAGTGCAACTGTTAAGTGTAGGTGACAGCAATGGTTGTGTGTGGGTAGTGTATTATTATGTAATGTGTTGGATGATGATGAGAGAAGGGAGAGGGTGAAACCTGGTACCGGCACATAGCAATGGGGAATAGCAATGGGGAACCCCGCCGAGTTTAATGTCCTCATCGACGGGTGGATCAACATCGACCGTGTGACATGCCCTCACTTCTTGAGACTCTGCAGAGAGGGGTTCGGAATTTAATATAGGACATTGGTACCGAGACTGGTTTTCAGAGACAAGATGCCACGACTCATCCTGTCCTCCCCCCCCCCCCCCCCCTCCCCTCATCATAAATGAAAAGGGAGAACTGCCAACAGCGCATGACATAACTGGGCAGTCACCCATCCAAGTACTGGCCATATACAATTGTGCTTAACTTTGGTATGGGAACCAGTGCATTCACTGTGGTATGGCTCTTGACATTCAATAAGTCATCAAATACTTTTATAGCAGCAGCGTTCACCCCTTTCTGAAATAATGTCAGTTTTAATGAAGAGTAATACAGGTCATTTCTAGTATTGAAATTATGTATATTATTATTCCTTCTCAAACCTATAGCATTATTCGTAATAAATTTCATGAGAGAAAATAAAATATGTACTACAGTGCTACAGATAAAATATCTAGAATATGTGTACACACTACAGATTATTCTCAGGGCCTGTTGTACTGAATTTAAAATTTCCTTAAAGATGAATTACTCCTATAGATGATGAAGTGTATAAACATACTAATTTGTTTAATTGAAAATAATCAATTTTTGAAAATATAGGTAACTGGACAGATAAAAAATCTACTCACCATGCGGCGGCAGTAGAATACACGTATGATACGTATTACAGTTTGTTGGCTTTTGGAACCAGTGGCTCCTCCTTCCAGCAGAAGGCTTGAAGGTGAAGGAAGAGGGGTGAAGGAAAAGGAGTGGGTGACTTTTGAAGAGGGGTAGGGTTCGGAAAGCTGCCCAGAACACCAGGTCAGGGGAGGCTTACCAAATGGGAAGAGAAGGAAAGACTGATTGTTGGGGACGGCACTGGACAAGATTTGAAAATCTCATTTAGAACTCAAAATTTTTAACATGCTACATTACTTATAAACTACCAGGAGAATATAATATATCAGATGGCAGTGATTCACCTACTTTGTTTCTTCATTGATTGTCCTTGGTTTCGATGTTCTGCATTGCTACACTGGCTGAAATATGGGTTGTAGTTTCCAACACTGACTACTATGTAGCTGACAGGCGCACAGTTATGTTTCACAGTACTTTAATTACACCGTTCACAACCCCCTAATAACACACAATTATATGGCCAGTGCACTTTCAATAAGCCTCATTAATAGGGTGCAGGCAAACCTCCACATACTGCTACTGTGGTTTACTATTGTACATCTACGAGCAGTAAAAAACATAACCACACAGTCCACAGTTCTTTCGGAACAATCAGCTACGTATGGAGCAGACACTGTCACTGTTTTAACACACAGCCTAATTGTGTAACACTTATTACACTGTTAAGTTGATGCATTGCTGTCATTCTAACCAACAAAGACAGGTTCCTCATCTGAAACTCAGCTGTAGACTGACTGTCTCGTGACCAAAAATCGGGCCCTTATATATCATCACAATAATAGGTACCGGAACTTCACATTGTTTGATGTTTAATTTACAGAAATAACAATTAAAACTTAACTCATTAAATTAACTGAATACATCGAAAAATTCATTCCTTTTAACAGTTTCTTCTACTGCAAGAGTTAAGCTGAATTATTTGTTTAAATGATGAAATTAACATACATAGTTATGCAGACAATACTTTTGGCAAAACTGGAAATTACCTTTGAATTAATTAAGGGCTGTCTTTGCTAGCATGTTTTCGAATAGAGCCAAATAAATACTTAAATATTACTAGTATTTCGTCTTCAAAATGTTTATAATTAGTACAGAGTTTATATTTGTTTATACATCAAAAATAGAATTTAAGTTGCAAAACAATTACTGGTTTCACCCTATAACAAAAGATACTAACTAGGAAAAGTCAAAATAAATTAGATAATCAATTACATACATAAAACTAAGCACGAAATTAGGTCTGGTGTTATATTCTTTAAAACTGGGGGCCTACCTTTCTCTTTTATGGAAATGCTGATAATATTCATGTATGTTGATGGTAAATAGTTAAAAGCAACAATACAAATTTAAGGAAGCAGATGGCAAAACAAGAGGGGAATTAGAATTATCCCAGCTTGCTTCGTCACAAGATACCAAAATTGTCAGTGCTGCTATGTGAGGAAAGCTGGGAAACTGGTTATGTGTGGTGAAACCAGTCAAATAATAAATGATAGCAGTCAGGTAGCACAGAATATTAGCATGGATAGCCAAAGGGATAGTGCAATAGAATATATGCTCTACCAAGTAAATTCAAAAGTTAATTAAGTCATAAGAACCCTAATGGAGTTTCCAGACTATCAGTAACTTTATGAGAAAGTTGGTAAGAAAGATATAAATAATAAATGATAACAGTCAGGCAGCACAGAATATCAGCATGGATAGTCAAAGGGATACTGCAACAGAATATAGGGGAGAGCGGGGAAATACCGTGCACGTAAGCCATTCTTCAAATATTTCGTATTTTTCGAACTCAATTGAAATGCTGAACACCTTTTTCTGGGCAAGAAATCAATGCCCCACACATTTATGGCTTCATATTTGCTATATTAAATCGATTTATGTTCCTACAGCTGTTTTACAAAAGTGTTACTTTGCATGGTATTACCCCGAGGGGTGGGGTAATACCATGCAATATATCTTATGATACAGCATAGCACATAAAATGACAAAAATTCTGTAAAAATAAATCAAATTAAGAAAATCGAAATTCAGAATTTATTTAGAATTGAAAAACATAAATTTTACAACTTATTAAAGTTTCTAAAGACAGAAAATCCTTTTACTGGGAAAACACAATTATTGCATTATGGTGTCAACTTGTCTCTGAACACTTTTATCCCCTGTTTTAAAGGCAGTAGTCGCAAATATAGTTTTCAGCTGTGTCACATGCACTACACTCTGAATGAACTCATCCACTGCAAATCACACATCGAAACCACAGCTCCCTGTTTTTCCCAAACTCTCCGCAAAGCATGCAAACAGACTCGTCGTCTCTAAGAGTTCCATTCTTGCTTGTAGGCCTAACACTAGTTTCTCGGAAAGAGTCAACGTCATCCATCTCATCGTCACTACAAAGTTTGTGCAATGGTAGGTCCAAATCATCATCCGATGAAGAATCAAAAGAAAGATTCCGTCAATATTTCTTTGTTTCAAATTTTTGAAGTCTTATCTTTGAATCAAACTTTCTGAACTTGCTTTTTGCTTAGGCTTTAGCACTGATTTTCTTTCTCTATTTATTAATTTTGCTTTTTTGCTCTCTGCTGCTTTTTGTAAACTAGCTTTGTTAGGAGTCAAAGTAAAAATTGAGGAATGATGTTGTCTGGCAGTTTTATTCAGTTTAAGAGGTCCTGGTAAGGGAGAAATATCTTTGAATTGTAGCCCACTTCGGGCTGAACGTGTAGGCCTAAGGCTTTGTCTCTATCATCGAGGATACCAGTCACTGTCTCTGAAGAACAGACTACACCTGTGTCATACTTTCATCATTATTAGTGCTGCAATCCCCAACAACTGGTAAAGTTAGGCCTATTTCTTCGTCTGGGTGCACACACATGAAATCTTCATCATTAAATGTGGAAGGATTTAGAGGGAAAATTCCTGTTTTGCTAAAGCCAGAGATACCCTTCTCAATATTAGCAGTCCTCATGAAGGCTTTGCTAAAGATAGGACAAATGTCGTAAGGAGTTATTTTCTGGTGGGGATTAGACCTCATAAAATTGTCACATTCTTGATTAAATGCAGCCTTCAGGCTACTGAAAAAGGCAGTGGGCAGTGAGGCGGCAGTGTTACCACTACTATTCCATTGTCTTTACAAAAGTTGTTGGCTTCTAGAGAGACATGGCTAGTGTGATTGTCTAAAATCAAGAGAATGGTGTGGTCCTTAGAGGCTTTGGTGAAGTTAGCAAAATGTTTCAGCCACTTTGGGAAGAGCTCCTCAGTCATCCAACCATTCTTGCTACATTCGTATATTGAATTTGGTGGTTCTCCTCTCTGTAGGGCAGGCGTCATCCTAAGCCTCGGAAAAATAAACATTGGAGGCACATATACCCCACTGGCACTCACTGCACAACACACTGTAATATTTTTCCCACGCTCGCAGCTTGTTGCTGAGCCAATTTGTTTAGCTCCTTTGGGTGCTAAAATTTTCCTGGCTTCTGAACTGTTGATATTCCTGTCTCATCAAAATTGTAAATTATGGAGGCATCAAACTTATGGACATTCATCACAGTGGTGAGATTCGAGAAAAAAAGCTTAACTTCACTTGAATTAAAAGCTGAGATCCGACTGAGACTGGTAGCCTCAGGTTTGCGAATGCTGACTGATGGATTTCTTCTAAGAAACCCAGAGAGCCAATCCTGTCCAGCTCTTTTTGATATTTTATTAGAATTATGCTGAATATTATTTGCCTCAGCATATTCATAAACTAATCTCCTCAACTCCATTGACGATATTCCATAAAATGTCTTTGCTAGCAAAAGAACATGCTTAGCTATGTCATCTTCCTGTTCTTTTGAAAATATAGGTTTTCTTCCCAAATTTGCTTTAGAGCAATCTCCTGTTTTTAGCCTATCTCTTAAAGTAGAAAGAGGTATTTCATACATTCTTGCAGCTTCTCTCTGTGGCTTTGCATTTTCTATAACATCGCGGAGTGCGCAATTGATTTCGTGTTCCGTCCACCCTTTGCCCCTTTCTGTGGTTCTGGCTCTGTTTCTACCATCTGTGATTAAAAAAAGAAAGAAAACTTGTAAGATGACACACATACACACACACTTCCAAATATATAGTTCACAAAAATACCAAAAGAAATTACCATATGGGGCAATACCGTTCACCACAGGGAAATACCGTGCATCGGGCACGGTATTGCCCCGAGACAACATGACTCGCCATTGTAAATTCTAACCCAACAATCACGAAATTTAACGTCTAACATTTGATGTTTAAAAGAAGATCAAGAAATGCATAATTAAATAGAGCTACTTTAAATATTGTTGCTATTAACATATTTTGCTCACCTCTAGACTTATTATCTTCAGATTTTATAAGAAATCAGTTGAAACCGATTGTCGAAGACGTCTGCGCCGTTGAACGATATAGACCCCTCTGTATCTGATTATAGTTACTTCTGGTATGTGGTGGCACCATGCAGCGCTCTCTGGCAAACTGGATAAAGCGGTGCACGGTATTACCCCACTGTACTGCATTGCCCCACTCTCCCCTATGCTCTACCAAGTAAATTGAAAAAGGTAATTAAGTCACAAAAACCCTGATGGAGTTTTCAGACTATCAATCACTTTACGAGAAAGTTAGTAAGAAATATATTAATAATTACTACTAATTCTCACTTGTTACCACTTCCTCAAATTTAGTGGAAAAAATTATGTGTGTGAGAACCATGTCTCTCAAAATAATATACTTAGTTAGTCTCCATTCAGATTTAAAAAGCGTCTCTCCAGAAATATGCTGTTTTTTTAATTCATATGTCACATTATACAAAATATAAATGCAAAGTATTGCAAACTGGCATTTGATTATGTGGTTCACAGTATTTTCCTAGAGAAGCTCAAATGTTATGATGTCAAAGATTGTGTTAGCAACTTGTCTTATCTAACTAAAAGGATGCAGAGTGTTACCTTAACAAACTGAGGAAGTGAACAAAATGAAAGAGCATCTTTAGACTGGGGAACAATCATTAAATATACTAGAGGCATTAATATTGGCTCTGCTCTTGCTCTTGTTTTAAGTACCTGGTACTCCATCAAATAATGTAAAGGATAGGTTACAACTCCACACTGGAGGCATTGTCACAGACCAGAGCAATGAAAAGAATGCTATAAATATTTCAGTTTTCAGACAAAGTCCTTCAGAAGTAGAAAACTCACACACATTCATGTGGCCACTGTTGTCTCCAGGCACTAAGTTGGGTCTTGGTGCCTGGAGACAACAGTGGCCATGTGTGTGTGTGTGTGTGTGTGTGTGTGTGTGTGATGATATTCCATCATGTATCTTAGGAGCAGAAATAGTTATGTTTGCTAATGATGCAAGTATTATAATCAAGGCTAACACAGTAACTGCAGAACTTGAAAACATAAATAATATTTTTTGAAAATTAGTAACTCCAAATGAATTGTTATTGGAGTTAGCTAAAACGTCACATGAAATTTAATATGGCTCTAGGCCTGATGACACTATTAGAAATAATGCATGAGGGTAAGTCAATAAATGAAACACAATTTTCTAAATTCTTAGGTGTTTGTATTGATAAGAACCTGAAAACCTCTTGTTACAGGTCTTATTAATTGTATAAGCTCTGCAACTTTTGCATTACAGATAAATCAGCATAAGATCAAAAGAAATGCCTTCCACAGGTGTGAGTAGTAAAATCCTAATTGTTATCTGCCAAAGCATTCGTGCCTAAGCGGCAGATTATCAAGTGCTCCTAAAAAGCAGCGAAGCTCACATAACACTAGGTACAGAAAGCTAGTATAAACATGAAATTGATATCAGTGAGATTTTCGGGGAAAACTTAAGTGTTTATTGAGTGGATAGGCTAATGGGAAATGGAAGTGGTGTATCTGTCACAGTAGACAAAAAACTCAAATCCACCGAGACAGAAATTGAAACTCCATGAGGTATTGTTTGTGCAAGATTCAGTATCAGGGATGGGCATAAAATGAAAATTCGATCCTTCTATCGTCCACCAGACTCATCTCCTGGTGAAACCAAAACTTTAGAGAAAACTCCAGCTCACTTGTACCTAAGTTCCCCAGACATACTGTAATCAACAGTGGAGACTTTAATCACCCAACAATCAACTGCGAAAATTACAGTTTTCTTAGTGGAGGGCACGACAAAGACATCCTGTGAAACATTGCCAAATGCCTTCTCTGAAAACTACCTGGAACAGATAGTTTGGAACCCCAATGATGATGGAAATATATTGGATCTAATAGCAAAAAGTAGACCTGACCTCTTTGAGGATGTTCACATCAAAACTGGTATCAAAGACGATATTGTGAAAGTGACAACAATGAGTACCAAAGAACAAGAATGATTACCAAAGTACAAAGGGCAACTAAAACAAGCAAAATATTCAATAAGCTAGATAAAAAAAATCAGTAGTGTCATATCTCAGTGAGGAATTTCAGACTTTCAGCACAGGGCAGGAGCATGCAGAGGAACTATGGCTCAAGTTTAAAAGAATAATTGACCATGCACTGGATATATATCTACCCAGTAGAACAGTTCATAATTGGAGGGACCATCTGTGGTATACAGTCTTTGTTAAGAAACTTCTAAAGAAACAGAGACTACTGCATAATATCTATGAAACAAAGCACAGGGCTACAAATAGAGGGATGCCAAATGAAACACTTTTGGCTTTTTGGCTGTCAAAAGAGCAATGCATGAAGCCTTCGAAGACTGCCATGGCATGAAATTGTCAATTGACCTTTCACAAAATCCAAAGAAATTCTAGTCATTTGTAAAGGTTGTTAGTGGCATCAAAGTTAGTGTACAGTCACTTGCAGATGAGACAGGAACTGAAATTGAGGATAACAAAGCAAAAGCTGAAGTACTTAACTCTCTATCATAAGGTTCCTGTGCAAAGGAAAACCCAGGTGAATTGCTCGAAGTTAATCATAATGACACTGGAAAGATAAGTGATATAAGTATTAGTGTTGGTAATGTTGAGAAAAAGCCAAAGCCATTAAAATTAAACAAAGCTCCAGGGCCTGATGGAATCCCAATCAGATTCTATACTGAATTTTTAGCCGAGTTAGCCCATCTTTTAAATATACTCTCTCATAGATCCATCAAACAAAAAAACATGTCCAGTAGTTGGAAGAAAGCACAGGTATCTACAAGAAGGGTAGTAGAAGTGATCCACAAAACTACTGTCCAGTATCCTTGATATCGATTTGTCGTAGAATATTGGAACATATCTTGATTTCAACGTCATGAGGTATATTGAACAGAATGACCAGCTTAAAGCCAACCAGCATGGATTCCAAAAACATTGATCATGTGAAACCCAACTCATACTTTTCCCTCATGACATACTGAAAGCTTTGGATCAAGGCAGTCAGGTAGATGCAGTATTTCTTGATTTCAGTAAAGCATTTGACTCAGTACCACACCTATGCTTCAGGTGCTGATGACCACACAGTTGAGTGCCCCACAAACCAAACATCATCAAACCTATGCTTCTGGTCAAAAGCCTGACCACATGAGATATAATGAGAAATTTGTGACTGGATTGAGGACTTTTTGGTAAGGAAGATGCAGCATGTTATCTTGGATGCAGTGTCATTGTCAGCTGTAGAAGTAACTTCGGGTGTGCCCCAGGGAAATGTGTTGGGGCCCTTACTGTTCATCTTGTATATTAATGACCTTTCAGAAAATATTAATAACCTCTGACTTTTTGCTGTTGCCTATAATGAAGTACTGTCTGAAGGAAGCTGCATACTTAAGATTTCAAACTGGTGCAACGATTGGTAACTTGCTTTAAATGTTCAAAAATGTAAAACTGTGCACTTCTCAAAATAAAAAACCGTAGTATACTGTGACTATAATGTCACTGAGTCACTGTTGGAATCAGCCAACTCATACAAATACCTGGGTGTAGCACTTAATAGGGATATGAAATGGAATGATTACATAACCTCAGTTGTGGGTAAAATAGGTGGTAGACTTTGGTTTATAGGTAGACTACTGGGGAACTGCAGTTAGTCTACAAAGGAGATTGCTTACAAATCACTTGTGTGACCAGTTTTAGAATATTGTTCAAGTATCTGGGACATGTAACAAATAGTTTTAACAGAGGAAACCAAAAGTTTAAAGAGAAGGGCAGCATTTCAGTGCTCAACAAACCAGACATCATCAGCACAAATGGTCATAGGCTTCTCAAACCATGGGAAAGTGTCACAGAAATACTGAAGAAATTGACCTTCCAGACTGTTGAAGGTAGACATAAACTGTCCCAAGAAAGTCTACTAAAAAAGCTTCAGGAACTGGCTTTAAATGATGACTCTAGGAATATACTACAACCCCCTACATATGGCCCACATAGGAATCTTGAGGATACGATTAGAATGATTACAGCACACACAGAGGCATTCAAAAAATCATTCTTTCCACGCTCCATATGTGAATGGAATAGAAGAATTTCTAATAACTGATACAATGGGACATACTCTTTCCCAAGCACTTCATGGTGGTTTGCAGAGTACAGATATAGATGTGGATGTAGATATCAAATTTTAGAGATCAAAATTTCAAACATTCACTTACTTTTCATATTTTCATTCACTAACATCTTTACGGTATCATATTCTGGGATAACTTGTTAATTACAAGAAAACAGTTTGTTGCACAGAAGCATGTAATAAGGATAATATACGGTGTCCACTCTAGTACCTCTTATACACACCTCTTCAAACGTCGGGCATACTGGCAACCACCTCACTGCGGTTATTCGGTTATGACATGAGTTGTCAACAATCAATTAATATTTGAAAACAAAATAACATAGCTAAATATAATACTAGAATTAAAAATTAATTTACACTATCCATCACTCAGCCATAGTGTGGC
This sequence comes from Schistocerca americana, assembly GCF_021461395.2. Classification (NCBI taxonomy): domain Eukaryota; kingdom Metazoa; phylum Arthropoda; class Insecta; order Orthoptera; family Acrididae; genus Schistocerca; species Schistocerca americana. Next base: position 942,348,512 of record NC_060121.1, on the reverse strand, counting down.
ACAGGAAGGAGTGAGGTATTTAGCCATAATAATCTTTGCCCACCTACCCACTTATGTAAAGAATGTAATGGATAATAAAATTAATTCAAACACAAACTAAAATCATAAATCTGCTCAACCCCTTATCATGTAAATGGTTAGCATTTTGCCATATTTTCCACTAAGAAGATGTTCTGTATGTAAATCTGTAGGCTTTCGTGATCATTGTCGCAGAAGGTTAAATCTCCTAGGATGTTAGGGCACGTCCTGTTCAATTTCTTCCACACAATTGTAACTTCAATATTATCTCTGCTGGGATCGTTTTCAGAATTCTCTAGTGTTCATGGCTAGCTGAACATTACTCAGCTAACTGCCCCTGCAGAGGGGTTGAAACATTGTTTGTATGGAAGAAATCGAACTCGTTGAGGCCTCCTTGCTTGACCATCACAGATTTTGACAAAATTTTATGTGAACACTTATTTGCACATGTTCCTGATGAACATTGGTAAATTTTAACATTCGCTGAAGCAATACTGGCCAAAATATAGCCACTTGTTTGGCTCCAAGCACAACCTTCTGCAGAGAGTGTGTGAATTTTTGGTGACCTTTAGCTATTATATCTGGCAATATTGTGATGAAAGAAAAGAAATTTGGCCATGTTGTACAACTGTATGTTTTCTCTTAAGAATAGTAATGAAAATAATTTTATGAGCCATATTCAGTCACAAAATCTTAGTAGACAAAATTGCCCCAAAAAAAAAGTGATCTCAGGGACTAAAGGTATGGCAAACGTGAAACTTGGCTTGTAGTAACCTAACAACACAAGGTTCTCAAATATACAACCCGAGATGCTGGAGTTGGTGGTCATGCGTGCGGAGGTGTGCTTGCTTGTGTGTGTGTGTGTGTGTGTGTGTGTGTGTGTGTGTGTGTGTGTGTGTGTGTGTGAATTTTACTGATGAAGGCTGTGGCTGAGCACTTTATGTAAGTGTCTGTTAATTGTGCCTGCCTGCATTTGTTTGACTTGTCTTCTTTATGGTGAGTAGCAATCTGTCCTTTCCTACAGTGTTACTGAACATATAAACTGAAGCGCCAAAGAAACTGGTATATGCATATTCAAATACAGAGATATGTAAACAGGCAGAATACAGGGTTGTGGTCGACAATGCCTATATAAAACAACAAGTGTCTGGTGCATTTGTTAGATCTGTCACTGCTGCTACAATGGTAGGTTATAAAGTGAGTTTGAACGTGGTGTTATAGTTGGTGCATGAGTGATGGGACACAGCATTCCAATGTAGTGATGAAGTGGGGATTTTCACATATGACCATTTCATGAATGTACCGTGAATATCAGGAATGCGGTAAAACATAAAATCTCCAACATTGCTTTCGAAGGCAAAGACCCACTCATGTGCTCTTGATGACAGCATGACACAAAGCTTTAGGCCTCACCTTGGCCTGTCAACACTGACATTGGACTGTTGATGACTGGAATCATGTTGCTTGGTCACATGAGTCTCATTTCAAATTGTATTGAGTGGATATACGTGTACAGGTATGGAGACAACCTCATGAATCCATGGACCCTGCATGTCAGCAGGGGACTGTTCAAGCTGGTGGAGACTCTGTAATGTGGGGCATGTGCACTTGGAGTGATGTGGGGCCCCTGATACATCTAGATATAACTCTAACAGATGACGCATACATAAGCATTCTGTCACCTGCATCCATTCATGCCCATTATGCATTCCAATGGACTTGGGCAACTCCAGCAAGACAGTGCAACATCTCACATGACCAGATTTGCTACAGAGTGGCTTCAGGAAAACTCTTCTGAGTTTAAGCACTTCTGCTGGCCACCAGACTCCCCAGACATGAACATTATGGAGCATATCTGGGATGCCTTGTGGCGTGCTGTTCAGAAGAGATCTTCACATTGTCTTACTGTTACAGATTTATGGACAGCCCTGCAGGATTCATGGTGTCATTTTGCTCCAACACTGTTTGAGATATTAGTTGAGTTCATGCCACATCGTGTTGTGGCACTTCTGCGTACTCGCAGTGGCCCTACACAATATTAGGCATGTGTACCAGTTTCTTTGGCTCTTCAGTGTATATCTTTCTGCTTGATTTAGTTGCCCTTTGTACTTCAGTAATCATTGTTGCCCCAACTGCATCATGATCACAGATACCAGTTTTGATGTGGACATTCTTAAAGAGGTCAGATCTCTCTGTTGCCATTAAATCAAAACTATTTCTTTAACGGGCAAGGTTCTGAACTATTTGGTCTAGGTAGTTTTCGAAGAAGGCATTTAGTAATGTTCCTCAGGATGTCTATCACGCCCAGCACTAACAAAACTGTAACTATGGATCCATACTGATAGGCAGTATTTGAGTATTGGTCAAACCTCTTTTGTGGATGTGCTACATTTCCTGAGCATTGTATCAATGTATCTCAGTCTGGCATCTGCCTTACTGGTGATTAGTTTTATCTCATTGTTCCACTTTAAGCTACTCCACACTCATATTCCTAGATATTTTATGGATGTAATTGCTTCCAGTGATTGTTCTGCAACTGTGTAATCATACAGTAAAGGTCTTTCTGCCTAATTACATGCAATACATTGCACTGTTTATTTTGATGGTCAATTGCCAATCCCTGCTCCAAGTGTCCATCCTCTGCATGTCTTCCTGCATTTCGCTACAATTTACTAGCACTGGAACTTCTATGTACACAACAACATTATCTGCAAAAAGCCACAAGGAACTTCCAACATTATCTACTACATCGTTTATATATTTTGTGTAAAGTGATGGTCCTATAACATCCCACTGGGCTATGTACTGTGTTCAGTATGCTGCATACTCTTTAATACAATTGGGTTGATAGATAAAATAGAGAAGCCCAAAGACAAACAGCATGTTTCATTCCAGTTTCATTTAGCAAGCATAAAAGCATCACAGAGATGCTCAGCCAACTCCAATGCAAGATGTTTCAAGAGAGCCATTTGTTATCACAGTGTGCCTTAGTGTTACAGTTTCAAGAGCTTACGTTCCTAGAATAGTCGGCCAGTGTTTTGCCTCCTGCTATGTACATCTTGCAAAAAGACTTCAAGGTAAAATTAGAGAGAGGGATTTGAACCACATCAGATGTTATCAATCCTTTCACACATTTGGTTTGATATTCCATATACTTGTAATATGTTCATGAGGTGGTAATGTGAACCTGAATGGAACACCTTCCAGAAATTGCATCAACATGATTGATGGTATCTACTGTACTCTGGGTCTCATGGATGAACAGAGTGTCGCATGATCATTGTTACTGGAAGCTGTGTTGATTCCTATGGAGGAGATATCCAGTCTCCAGAAGTGTCATAACACATGAGCATAAAACATGTCCCAAAACTCTACAACAGAGCAACGTTAGCGATATAGGTCAGTAGTTTTGTGTGTTTGTTTGATGACCCTTCTTGAAAATGGAAATCACCTGCCCTATTTTCCATGCATTATGAACAATTCACTCCTCCAGTGACCTACTGTAACTGTTGTTGTCCCACTAGATCCAGCAACCTTTCATCTGTTGAGTGATTTAATTTGCTTTCCTGTGTTACGGTCACTTACTATGACAAGCCTCATTTTGATGTTCATATGATGATTTAAGGAAGGAACTACAGTGAAAACTTCCTCAGTGAAGCAGGTTTGAAAAAGGCATTTAGTAGTTTGGCTTGCATGTTCCGTCTATGCAACTAATTCAAGGCAGTTTGTTTATTGCCATAAGCATTTTGCTTCCTTTATTGTGAAGCATCTTCAGTGCCCTGTAATGCATGTTTCTTTTCATACATATAATAAACATATTAATGTGGTAGTTACAATATGTTGCCATGTTACATTTTGTCATGTTTTGCTCTTGTTTTTTTAGTTTCGAATCAACTTTTTTGGCACAAATTTTGTGATGTGGAGTAATCGTGTGGGGTTACTTACGATTTCCAGCGCTGTTAATGCATAAGTGTGGTCCTGTAGATGTATTTGTTAGTTTCAATGCTCCAGCTGACCAATTTCTGGCATTCTTTCACCAATATTTGATTCAATACATCACATATTTCACTTGTACTTTCCATTTTGTAATCAATATATGTGTGTTTCCTTGCAAGTGGCAAACAAGGAAGATGAAATGGTTTGGAGAATATGTAACTGCCATGCACTCCTCTTTACAAAAAAAAAACGCTATTTTTAATCTAAAACAAACTAAAATGTGCAAATATATGTATCCATTTCCAGAATAACCACAGAAGATGCTTCACAAATAACAGCAAAATGCATCTGGTGTAAAATTTTCTTTAATTCAATTGCAGTGAGCTCAAGATGGAAAATCAGTAATAACATTAAGGAAAGGAAAGTTGCTGCTCACCATAAAGCAGAGATGCTGAGTCACAGATAGGTACAAAAAAAAGACTCTCACAGTTCAAGCTTTTGGCCATTAAGGCATTTGAAGGCCTTAATGGTTGAAAGCTTTAATTGTGAGGGTATTTTTGTTGTGCCTATCTGTGACTCAGCATCCCCACTATATGGTGAGCAGCAGCTTTCCGTCTCATAATATTGTTACATTCCATCCTGGATTTTCCGTTGTTAGAAAATCAATAATAACCAATTTTAACAACTGCTGCAAAAGATGGCCTTGCAAACAGACATGTTAAAGAGGAAGTTAGGGTGAAAGAGAAATAACAAGTTACACGTATTTTATAAAATTCATGAAGGAGTGTTACTGAGGACATAAAAATTCAGCTGACTGGAGAGTATTCTGACCCAAAGAACATGTAGACAAAAAATGGGCTATACGCACCCTAGTTTTGGTCATATAGATCCAAAGAAATGCTTTGAAAAATGAAAAGAATAAATTTATGTACAGTTAACGATTAGCATAATTACATTAAGAAAGATTTTTGTTAAACATGGAAAGCCAGAAAGTATTCATTCAGACAAAGGCTCAAGTTCATTTCATAAACATGGAACAAAAGTATGGAAACATATGGGTTAATGTTGTTTACACAAGACACCTAGCATCATATCAGACTGGTGCATGTAGGAAATTGATGTGTTATGTGGGACCTGGAAAAAAGTGCAGGTAACGCCTGTATATAAGAAGGGTAGAAGGACAGGTCCTCAAAATTACAGACCAATACCCTTAACATTGGTTTGTTGCAGGAGTCTCGAACATATTCTCAGTTCGAATATAATGAAATTCCTTGAGAGAGAGAAGTTGCTGTCCATGCATCAGTACGACTTTAGAAAGCATCGCTTCTGCGAAATGCAACTCGCCCTTTTTTCACATGATATCTTGCGAACCATGGATGAAGGGTATCAGACGGATGCCATATTCCTTGACTTCCGAAAAGCGTTTGACTCGGTGTCCCACTCCAGACTCCTAACTAAGGTACGAGCATATGGGATTGGTTCCCAAATATGTGAGTGGCTCGAAGACTTCTTAAGTAATAGAACCCAGTGTGTTGTCCTCGATGGTGAGTGTTCATCGGAGGTGAGGGTGCCCCAGGGAAGTGTGGTAGGTCCACTGTTGTTTCCTATCTACATAAATGATCTTTTGGATAGTGTGGATAGCAATGTGCAGCTGTTTGCTGATGATGCTGTGGTGTACGGGAAGGTGTCGTCGTTGAGTGACTGTAGGAGGCTACAAGATGACTTGGACAGGATTTCTGATTGGTGTAAAGAATGGCAGCTAACTCTAAATATAGATAAATGTAAATTAATGCAGATGAATAGGAAAAAGAATCCCGTGATGTTTGAATACTCCATTAGTAGTGTAGCGCTTGACAAAGTCACGTCGATTAAATATTTGGGCGTAACATTGCAGAGTGATATGAAATGGGACAAGCATGTAATGGCAGTTGTGTGGAAGGCAGATAGTTATTTTCGGTTCATTGGTAGTATAATGGGAAGATGTGGTTCATCTGTAAAGGAGACCGCTTATAAAACACTAATACAACCTATTCTTGAGTACTGCTCAATTGTTTGGGATCCCTATAAGGTCAGATTGAGGGAGGACATAGAAGCAATTCAGAGGCGGGCTGCTAGATTTGTTACTGGTAGGTTTGATCATCACGCGAGTGTTATGGAAATGCTTCAGGAACTCGGGTGGGAGTCTCTGGAGGAAAGAAGGCGTTCTTTTCGTGAATTGCTACTGAGGAAATTTAGAGAACCAGCATTTGAGGCTGACTGCAGTAAAATTTTACTGCCACCAACTTATATTTCGTGGAGAGACCACAAAGATAAGATAAGGGAGATTAGGGGCAGAGGCATATAGGCAGTCATTTTTCCCTGTTCTGTTTGGAAGTGGAACAGGGAGAGAAGATGCTAGTTGTGGTACGAGGTACCCTCTGCCACACACCGTATGGTGGATTGCGGAGTATGTATGTATATGTAGATGTAGACGTAGACCTACTGCAAAATAAAAAATAAATAAATAAAAACCATAGTAACTGGACAAAATTTGTAAAAGAGATGGAAGATGCGTTGCATAATGTGACACAGGATAGTAGCAACATTATGTCTTTGAGAGCATGATGGGTAGAAAAATACACACACTTATTGAAGAAAACATTTTGTTTCCTCTTGGAATAGATTTAGATGTAAATGAAAAACTTAAAATAGTAAGAGACAACTGGGCTAAGAAAGTTTCGGAAAAAAATCAAATGCGGTCAGCAATTTAAAGAAACTAAAATTAAGTAGGATATATGGTTTAACTGAATCACATCAAAAATCTAAAGAAATTAAATCATAAATTTCAAAATATTTCGATATATATCAGAAACTTTTCAAAGAACTAACATACCACACCTGAATGCATAATTTCTTGTAGACTCAGAATCCAAGAAGACTCTGAAACATTGTAGACCTAAAACTGTACAAACACAGAATCGACTAAAGAAGTAATGTTTTGTTTGAACTGGATAGTGATGAAAACTGTTTACGGGACACACAGAAGTAGAAAATTCCATAGTAGTAATTTACCTAATGAAAAGAGGCCAATAACCTGGATAATGGTAATTATAATATTAAAAATAATGACTACTTAAATTTTTATCGAATGTAAATGACAAATTTGTTTAAGAAACTGAAATAAGAATAGTTGTGTATTTTGATATGGGGCAGTTTATCTAAAGTGGATGGTCAAATTTTGTTGTAATATCCATGAGAGGTTAACTACTGTATATTTTCAGTAAATTTTGAATTGATGAGAAATTATATACCTGCAGACAGTCAACATCTCTTATTGTTAGAATATAAGATTATACGAAACTTGCCCTTCAATACTGACAACATTGTATTTGGTATATTGTATATAATTTTGAATGAATAATGCTAATTAATTCTTTTTGTGAGATGATTATTTACATACTTAACATTTAAGAAAAACGAAATCTTCGACTTGAACTAAAATTTGAAAATTTAATACATACGAATAATTTATCTTTTGATAGTAGTAAGATGATCAGTTTTATCAGTTAACCAACTTTAGTGTCTTTGGCTTAAATTTTTACTGATATTTGTATCAATAGCATAACTATTTGAAATTATATTATTTTTGGAAAATTGTTGTGATACAAGAATGGAGGTGGAGTGGTCAAAATGTATACTGTATGTGATATTTGTGATACCAGCAATGTGATTTTATCGATTTATTGTTTTATCCAATGAAGAGAAACTCTTTAGTAAATTGGGGGTACATATACAAAAGTATCAACGCATAAGATTTGCATCTGGAAGTAGGATTATGAGTGCAAAACATTCCTATAGAGGCCAGTGCCACCTGTGGCCAAAACAGTGTACTTGGAATGTGCTTGCTATTGACTACATGCTAATGTGAGATGCACAAATGACAGAATGCGCGCAAACACTATCCCTGTGTAGGAGAGTGCAGCCATTGATTATGATTATTTGTGGCCACCGGTTGGTGATGGTACATGTCATTATGGACCAAGATCCAAAATATAACATCCAGAGAGGCTTACTGGATGTTAAATTGCTTTTTGTGTTTATCTGTAATTTAACTGACTTATTCTTAATAAACTATTACGTTTAGCATGAGTGAAAAGTGCTTGACTTGCTGTAGAATTGTTAGGTCGGGGCTTTGGTGTGATGGGTGCTGTAGTTTTTTCCATGTGGGTGACTGTAGTGGCGTGGGAATAGGGGAAGTAAATAAGAATCATCAGTGGTTTTGTAGGATTTGTAGTAGAGATAGGAAGATACTAGAACAGGAGGGGAAAATTGCCGCCCTTCAGGCTGAGTTAGACAAGGCCAGGGGAGATCTTGACAGGTTGAGGGAGAAGGGTAAAGAGAGGTGGGAAGTGGACACAGGCAACAGGAGGAACAGGCCTAGAACTTTGTCTGACAGCTTCATGATGAATGTGGAAAATAGATTTGACCTGTTGCTTCAGTTAGAAGCTGGTGAGCCTCAAGCAGTTGCAGGTGTAGACAGGGCACAACAAGCTTTCAGCAGCAAATTGAAAAGTAAGAATGTATGGAAATCAGTAAAGAGAAAGAAAGTGTTGTTGTTAGGTAGTCACCATGGAAGAGGTGTTGGCCAGCTTTTGCAAGATGAACTAGGATCAGACCAGGTCACCAATTTTTTTAAACCTAGTGCTGGCCTGGAGTAGGTGACAGAGGATTTAGGATCACTTTGCAAAGATTTCACTAAGGAAGACACCGTGGTTATAGTGGGTGGGTCAGGTAACAGTACTGACAGAGATCCTGGGTACAGTATAGAGTGTGACCTGGCGAAGATTGCTTCAGCATCGAAGCATACTAGTGTTGAGTTTGTATCTGTTCTTGGGCGCCATGACCGACCTCATTTGAACTTTTCTGTCAAGAGAGTTGATTTGGAGCTGGAACGGCTGCTTATGTCGGGTGCAGGGTCACACATTGGTGTGGTTCCTGTTGATTCTCTCAGTAGGTGGGATTATACTAGGCATGGCCTTCATCTCAACAGGAAAGGGAAGAGTAAACTGCCTTGAAAAATAGCAGGAAAGTTAAAGGGGGGAGGCACTGTCATGAGTGGTAAAATACCAGTGGTTATAGGATTCGGAAAAGACCCTTTTTTAGGGTAGGGAGGACAGAAAGAAAGCAAATTTTAAGAGAGGTTAGAACTGAGACAAACCTTCAGTTTGAGAAAGAAATCAAAAAACATAATTCCAGCTTATTACATCAGCATAAACAGTCATTGGTTAAGAATTTTCAACTGTCAGCAGATATTTTAACTCCACCCAATTTTAACTCAGTCAATGTGAAATGTCAACTATCTTTATTGCATCAAAATATTTGAGGACTGAGAAATAAAATTAATGAATTAACTATCTGCATAGATTAATTAGAGTCTTCAAACCCAGCTGACATAATCTGCCTCTCTGAACATCATGTGACCACTGGTATAGAACTTTTAAGTGTTACAGGGTTTAGGTTAGCATCTCACTTTTGTAGATCAGAAATGGAGAAAGGAGGAGTTGCCACATTCATCAGGAACTGTCATAAATTTAAGAATATAGACATTCATAAATTTTGCCTAGAACAGCATATGGAAGCATGTGCAACAGAATTAGAATTTCACAAAAAATCCTTCATAATATTAAGTGTATATTGAGCACCTGCAGGTAACTTTAATCAGTTTGTAAACCACCTTGAAGCTGTACTGGCCCATTTAACAACCAAAAACAAAGAAATAGTGGTTGCTGGGGATTTCAATGTAGATTTCCTTGAAGACTCTCCCTATAAGAACTTATTTGAGTTAGTAACACTATCATTCAACTTAATTCCCACTGTAAAGTTCCCCACTAGGATAGCCACTTGCTCACAAACAGCCATTGATAATATCTTTATAGAAAAGTCCAATGAACAAAATTGTAATCAGTAAGCCAAAAATTGATTATTTTAGAACACTCCTCAGTGACATTCACTGGACTGATGTTAACAGTGCTCATGGCATGAATGAAAAATATAACATTTTTGCTAATAAAGTGCTTACCTTATTCGAACACTGCTTTCCCCCAAAACTTACCAAGGTTAGAGCAAAGTCTACAAAGAAGCCATGGATTACTCGAGGAATAGGGGTATCTTGTAAAACAAAAAGAAAACTGTATCTGTCAATCTGAAACATTTCCAATGTTGGTGCTATAGCACATTATAAGAAATACTGCAGAATATTAAAGACTGTAATACGGATGTCAAAGCAAATATATTAGAAGGAAAAGATAGTCATATCAGATAACAAAATAAAGACAATATGGGATATAGTGAAGGAGGAGACCGGTAGAACCAGACATGAATAGGAACAAATAGCATTAAGAGTAAATGATACATTGGTGACGGATGTGTATAGTGTTGCAGAACTTTTTAACAAACATTTTATAACTGTTACTGAAAAGATGGGGTTGTCAGGTTCGGTAGATGCTGCTATGGATTACCTTAGACCACACATTTCAAGTAACTTCCATAATAAGAATTTACCCCCACTACCCCAACAGAAATAATGTCCATCATAAAATCTTTAAAATCAATAACATCCAGCGGGTATGATGAAATATCAACAAAGTTAATAAAAGAATGTGATTCTGAGCTAAGTAACATATTAAGCTATCTGTGTAACCAGTCATTTACCAGTGGAATATTTCCTGAATGGCTGAAATATGCTGAATTTAAGCCACTGTTTAAGAAGGGAGATAAAGAAATAGCATCAAATTTCCATCCAATTTCACTGTTGCCAACATTCTCAAAAATAACATAATGTCAAAGTGAAAATGTGCTTAATTCATTAGACAAAAACTTGCAGGCAACTGGTATATTTTGTGATCTGTCAAAGGCATTTGACTGTGTAAATCACAATATCCTTTTAAGTAAACTAGAATATTATAGTGTAACAGGAAATGCCGCAAAATGGTTCAAATATTATATCTCTGGCAGGAAACAAAGGGTGTTATTAGGAAAGAGACATGTATCAAGCTATCAGGCATCATCCAACTGGGAACTAATTACATGTGGGGTCCCACAAGGTTCCATTTTGGGGCCCTTACTTTTTCTTGTGTATATCAATGACCTTTCATCAGTAACATTACCAGATGCCAAGTTTGTTTTGTTTGCTGATGATACAAACGTTGCAATAAATAGCAAATCAAGTGTAGTCTTAGAAAGATCAGCCAATAAAATATTTGTGGACATTAATCACTGGTTCCAAGCCAATTCTTTGTCACTAAACTTTGAAAAAACACACTACATGCAGTTCAGAACTTGTAAGGGGTGTCCCAAGAGTATATGTCTAACATACGATGACGAGAAGATAGAAGAAGTGGACAGTGTTAAATTCTTGGGATTACAGCTTGATAATAAATTCAACTGGGAGGAGCACACCACAGAACTGCTGAAGCGTCTTAACAAATCTGTGTTTGCAATGCGAATTTTGTCAGACATAGGGGATATAAAAATGTAAAAGCTGGCATACTATGCTCACTTTCATTCCATAATGTCATATGGGATTATTTTTTGGGGTAATTCATTAAGCCAAGCTAAAGTTTTCCGGGCACAAAAATGTGCAGTAAGAGTTATATGTGGTGTGAACTCAAGAACATCCTGCAGAAGCCTGTTTAGGGAACTAGGGATACTAACTACTGCTTCCCAATATATTTATTCCTTAATGAAATTTGTCATTAAAAATATATCACTTTTTCAAACCAACAGCTCAATTTATGGAATCAATACTAGAAATAAGAATAATCTTCACAAGGATTTAAAGTCAGTTAGTCTTGTGCAAAAAGGTGTGCATTATTCAGGAACACACATTTTCAATAACTTGCCAGCAGCCATAAAAATCTTAACCAATGAAATTCAGTTTAAGAGAAGCCTAAAGGATTTATTGGTGGCCAACTCCTTCTACTCCATTGATGAATTTCTTAGAAAAACCAACTGATTTGTATATAAGTACAATATAACTTCCGCACAATTTCAGTGCAGTAATGCGTTCATTGAAAATTTGTGTGTCTGTGTGTGTGTGTGTAAGTATAATCTAACTTCTGCACCATTTCAGTGCAGTAATGTGTTCGTTGTAAATAAGTATTACAGTAGTTGTATTACATGTTTATTACCTTATAAATAAATAAAAAACTTTTTTATTTTAAATTCAGTGCATTAGTATTTGTAAAATGACTCTTTCATATAGTGTTCATTAAAAAATGACGATCATTCCATTTGGGACCTGTGGAATGGTACATTAGCTTATTTGTTTTAGTTGTAAATATTTGTCATGTATTGTTGTTTTTCTGACATGTTCCACATCCTGGAGGACCTCCTCACTACGGATCAATTGGAATGAAAGTAAATCTAATCTAATCTAATCTTAGATTTTGCTGATGAATTCTTCTCAGGTAATCAGCCGAGTGGTGGCGTCGTCTTGTTGCAACATTTCAATGAGTTTCGTACCCATCATCTTCTGGCAAAATGTCGGAATGCTGCTTAGATTTTGTGTGATATATTGCATAAATTTGTAATGAAAATGTGGTTGTGCAAATTTTGTTATTTATAAGAGTATCTAGATGATTTCACTGTTAAATGATAGACACAATTTTTTAAATTTTTGGTAGTATAAAATCAATAAAACAACTATGGGAAGAGTTGGCAAGACATTTTGCAGAATTAACCATTGAGAACTTTGAACTAAGAACTGGTGGGAATGGAAACAATATTGCCTTCAAGTGGCACATTAATTGTCTAACTTGAGTGATGTGAGCTCTGAATGTTTATTTTGGTCAGATAAAACTATAGAAAAATTCTGGAAGAAAACTTTAGACCACACATGAAGATACAATTTAAAAGAGTTAAAGATATTAAGTGAAAGCCATGAGTGGAAAAGGATATAAATTTGACATGTGCTCCACATCACGATAGATGAAACACTCACCAGTTATGCAACTGTTGAAAAGTGCTAATTATGTGTAAAAGCATCCAAAGTGACTAAAATTATTAGTTCTGCCCTCTCAAAAACTATTTCTGAACAGTATTATCTATATGAAGCAGACTTAAGCTTTTCATTCACAGTATATTGATACAGACCAGTTCCAACTTTGTTACAAGTAAAACGGGTGTAGTTATCATAATTTAAATAGAAGGACAATGTATTTGGACTGAAAGAAGAGAGTTGTGTTTACTTACTAAGCCATAACCAGTTTTGAAAGTTCTAAAGATTAATCACTTGTTTATATTGCACATAATTAAAGTGATACTATGGTAATGAGTTCTTGAATGTAGATCTAGTTTATTCCTAAAGGAATTATCAGACAAAACAGGTGTGTTGCCACTATATAAAATACGCATGCATGCATATATATATATGGACTCATCAATCTCTCTCTCTCTCTCTCACTCACACGCGCGCGCACCCCCCTCCCCCCCATACCATAGAAAAGCAGCTAAAATAGTTGAAAGTAAATAAGTTGATGGATTTGGTGCAATCCCAATCCAGTGTTAGCAAGGAGGACTCCTTTGCAATTGCTTTAGCTTACATTTTTAGTGGATCACATACAGAAAGTCCCAGTTGACTGCAAAAGTACAGCTGACTCGCTTCTTGAAAAAAGTAATGTTAATCACTTCACCGATGGAGCCGCTACATGTGTTCAGAGAATTGTAATTACTATTATCTCCATGTCATAGTATATGAGAAAAGATTTCATTGTCTTCTTCTTTTTCTTTGTCTTCGGTGCCTGGTTGGTTCTGATGTCACCTTTAGGTTATGGTCTGTAAAGAATTATGTCTACTGTATGTAGCGTATTTAGAATTTCTGCTAAATACATTACTGGCCATTAAAATTGCTACACCAAGAATAAATGCAGATGATAAACAGATATTCATTGGACACATACATTATACTAGAACTGACATGCGATTACATTTTCACGCGATTTGGGTGCATAGATTCTGAGAAATCAGTACCCATAAAAACCACCTCTGGCCGTAATAATGGCCTTGATACGCCTGGGAATTGAGTCAATCAGAGCTTGGATGGTGTGTACAGGTACAGCTGCCCATGCAGCTTCAACACAATACCACAGTTCATCTGGAGTAGTGACTGGCGTATTGTGATGAGCCAGTTGCTTGGCCACCATTGACCAGACGTTTTCAATTGGTGAGAGATCTGGAGAATGTGCTGGCCATGGCAGCAGTGGAACATTTTCTGTATCCAGAAAGGCCTGTACAGGACCTGCAACATGCGATCGTGCATTATCCTGCTTAAATGTAGGGTTTCGCAGGGACCGAATGAAGGATAGAGCTACGAGTTGTAACACATCTGAAATGTAATGTCCACTGTTCAAAGTGCCGTCAATGCGAACAAGAGGTGACCGAGACGTGTAACCAATGGCATCCGATACCATCACGCCGGGTGATACACCAGTATGGTGATGACGAATACACGCTTCCAATGTGCATTCACCGCGATGTCGCCAAACACAGATGCGACCATCGTGATGCTGTAAACAGAACCTGGATTCATCTGAAAAAATGACGTTTTGCCATTCATGCCCCCAAGTTCGTCGTTGAGTACACAATCGCAGGCATCCCTGTCTGTCATGCAGCATCAAGGGTAAGCACGGCCATGGTCTCCGAGCTGATACCCCTTGCTAGTGCAGACGTCGTCGAACTGTTCGTGCAGATGGTTGTTGTCCTACAAACGTCCCCATCTGTTGACTCATGGATCAAGACGTGGCTGCACGATCCGTTACAGCCATGTGGATAAAATGCCTGTCATCTCGACTGCTAGTGATACGAGGCTGTTGGGATCCAGCACGGCGTTCCGTATTACACTCCTGAATCCACTGATTCCATATTCTGTTAACAGTCATTGGAGCTCGACCAACGCGAGCAGCAATGTCCCAATACAATAAACCGCAATCATGATAGGCAACAATCTGGAATTTATCAAAGTCAGAAATGTGATGGTATGCATTTCTCCTCCATACACGAGGCATCGTTTCACCAGACAACGCCGGTCAACTGCTGTTTGTGTATGAGAAATCGGTTGGAAACTTTCCTCATGTCAGCACGTTGTAGGTGTCGCCACCAGTGCCAACCTTGTGTGAATGCTCTGAAAAGCTACTCATTTGCATATCACAGCATCTTCTTCCTGTCGGTTAAATTTCGTGTCTGCAGCACGTCATCTGCATGGTGTAGCAATTTTAATGACCAGTAGTGTATATATGTCAGTATTTAATGCAATATGTGTTTTTGTTAGTAGCAAGAAAGTACCTTCCCTATCCCCCTTATTTAATTAATTACATAACAATAAAATGTTGCCCTGGTCATTTGTAATTGTATTGTTGAAGCGACGCCATTGCTGTTATAATTGATAAAAAAATTCTTCATAGCTATTTAATTCTGAAAGTATTCAAAGGATTTAATCCCAGTAATTGTAAACCCTCCCCCGCCCCCCTCCCCCACCCCCCATGAACCATGGACCTTGCCGTTGGTGGGGAGGCTTGCGTGCCTCAGCGATACAGATAGCCGTACTGTAGGTGCAACCACAACGGAGGGGTATCTGTTGAGAGTCCAGACAAACGTGTGGTTCCTGAAGAGGGACAGCAGCCTTTTCAGTAGTTGCAGGGGCAACAGTCTGGATGATTGACTGATCTGGCCTTGCAGCACTAACCAAAATGGCCTTGCTGTGCTGGTACTGTGAACGGCTGAAAGCAAGGGGAAACTACAGCCGTAATTTTTCCCGAGGGCATGCAGCTTTACTGTACGATTAAATGATGATGGTGTTCTCTTCAGTAAAATATTCTGGAGGTAAAATAGTCCCCCATTTGGATCTCTGGGCGGGGACTACTCAAGAGGACGTCATTATCAGGAGAAAGAAAACTGGCATTCTATGGATCGGAGGGTGGAATGTCAGATCCCTTAATCGGGCAGGTAGGTTAGAAAATTTAAAAAGGGAAATGGATAGGTTAAAGTTAGATATAGTGGGAATTAGTGAAGTTTGGTGGTAGGAGGAACAAGACTTTAGGTCAGGTGAATACGGGGTGGTTGTTGTTGTTGTTGTTGTGGTCTTCAGTCCTGAGTCTGGTTTGATGCAGCTCTCCATGCTACTCTATCCTGTGCAAGCTTCTTCATCTCCCAGTACCTACTGCAGCCTACATCCTTCTGAATCTGCTTAGTGTATTCATCTCTTGATCTCCCTCTACGATTTTTACCCTCCACGCTGCCCTCCAGTACTAAATTGGTGATCCCTTGATGCCTCAGAACATGTCCTACCAAACAATCCCTTCTTCTAGTCAAGTTGTGCCACAAACTCCTCTTCTCCCCAATTCTATTGAATACCTCCTCATTAGTTAGGTGATCTACCCATCTAATCTTCAGCATTCTTCTGTAGCACCACATTTCGAAAGCTTCTATTCTCTTCTTGTCAAAACTATTTATCACCCATGTTTCACTTCCATACATGGCTACACTCCATACAAATACTTTCAGAAATGACTTCCTGACACTTAAATCTATACTTGATGTTAACAAATTTCTCTTCTTCAGAAACGCTTTCGTTGCCATTGCCAGTCTACATTTTATATCCTCTCTACTTCGACCATCATCAGGATGAAGCCCACGGCTACTACAGTAGTACAAGTTTATATGCCAACCAGCTCTGCAGATGATGAAGAAATTGATGAAATGTATGACGAAATAAAAGAAATTATTCAGATAGTGAAGGGAGATGAAAACTTAATAGTCATGGGTGACTGGAATTCAATAGTAGGAAAAGGAAGAGAAAGAAACGTAGTATGTGGGGGTAAGAAATGAAAGAGGAAGCTGCTGGTAGAATTTTGCACAGAGCTTAACTTAATCATAGCTAACACCTGGTTCAAGAATCATGAAAGAAGGATGTATACGTGGAAGAATCCTGGAGATACTAGAAGGTATCAGATAGATTATATAATGGTAAGACAGAGATTTAGGAACCAGGTTTGAAATTGTAAGACATTTGCAGGGGCAGATGTGGACTCTGACCACAATCTATTGGTTATGAACTGTAGATTAAAACTGAAGAAACTGGAAAAAGGTAGGAATTCAAGGAGGTGGAACCTTGATAAACTGACAGAATCAGAGGTTGTAGAGAGTTTCGGGGAGAGCATTAAGGAACAATTGACAGGAAGGGGGAAAGAAACACAGTAGAAGAAGAATGGGTAGCTTTGAGGGGTGAAGTAGTGAAGGCACCAGAGGATCAAGTAAGTAAAAAGGCGAGGGCTAGTAGAAATCCTTGGGTAACCGAAGAAATATTGAATTTAATTGATGAAAGGAGAAAATATAAAAATGCAGTAAATGAAGCAGGCAAAAAGGAATACAAACTTCTCAAAAATGAGATCGACGGAAGTGCAAAATGGCTAAGCAGGGATGGCTAGAGGACAAATGTAAGGATGTAGAGGCTTATCTCACTAGAGATTAGATAGATATTGCCTACAGGAAAATTAAGGAGACCTTTGGAGAAAAGAAAACCACTTGTATGAATATCAAGAGCTCAAATGGAAACCCAGTTCTAAGCAAAGAAGGGAAAGCAGAAAGGTGGAAGGAGTATATAGAGGGTCTATACAAGGGCAATGTACTTGTGGACAATATTATGGAAATGGAAGAGGATGTAGATGAAGATGAAATGGGAGATATGATACTGTGTGAAGAATTTGACAGGGCACTGAAAGACCTGAGTCGAAACAAGGTCCCGGGAGTAGACAACATTCAATTAGAACTACTGACAGCCTTGAGAGAGCCAGTCCTGACAAAACTCTACCATCTGGTGAGCAAGATGTATGAGACAGGCGAAATACCCTCAGACTTCAAGAAGAATATAATAATTCCAATCCCAAAGAAAGCAGGTGTTGACAGATGTGAAAATTACCAAACTATCAGTTTAATAAGTCACAGCCAATGGCAAGGAAAGCGTTTCTGAAGAAGAGAAATTCGTTAACATTGAGTGTAGATTTAAATGTCAGGAAGTCGTTTCTGAAAGTATTTGTATGGAATGTAGCCATGTGTGGAAGTGAAAGACGATAAATAGTTTTGACAAGAAGAGAATAGAAGCTTTCAAAATGTGTTGCTACAGAAGAATGCTGAAGATTAGATGGGTAGATCACATAACTAATGAGGAGGTATTGAATAGAATTTGGGAGAAGAGGAGTTTGTGGCACAACTTGACTAGAAGATGGGAACGGTTGGTAGGACATGTTCTGAGGCATCAAGGGATCACCACTTTAGAATTGGAGGGCAGTGTGGAGGGTAAAAATCGTAGAGGGAGACCAAGAGATGAATACACTAAGCAGATTCAGAAGGATGTAGGTTGCAGTAGGTACTGGGAGATGAAGATGGTTGCTCAGGATAGAGTAGCATGGAGAGCCGCATCGAACCAGACTCAGTACTGAAGACCACAACAACAACAACAACAACAAACGCAAAATGGCGTCTCATAATAATTTCCATTTTATTTTTGGCCAGAGGTACAGTTTTATTGAAAGGAATTATTTTAATTGTGTATGCTGCCATTGAATATTATATTAAATTTGCTTATTGCATAACATTAAAGAAAGATAATTTTTTTATCCATCGTAAGACGGATGTGTTCACGTTGGAATACACATGATATTTCTGGCCATAGCATCCTGAAATAATTTAGCTGTGAGTTTAAATGAACGTAGAAGAGATTTTCTTTAATCAAACAATTCATTCCAAATTAATGGAACATTTTGTTCTCACTTTTCAAAAAAGTAATTTACGCGATAACTGGTGCCCAACGTTGGGCTCGATGTTCTAGAAATTTATGTATATATAAACAAAATATTTTAAGATAAGAAAATTAATGCTTGTATATGTAATCTGCTTCATGTGTACGAAGATTATTAATTTCGATGAAAAGAGAAAACTGAAGACCTGGAAACCACCACATGAATAAAAAGAATATAGTCGACAATGAGAACGAAGGTAAGGGCTTCTGAAAATATCTCTTGCTTTCATGTGTCATGTTGTGTGCCAGTATTCATGGTTCATATCGAGTGGTAGTGTTTGGCAAACAGTGAGTCCAGTAGGCAAGGAAATTTATATTCAAGGTAGATTTTGAATTAGAAATTGTAGATTGTATTATTATTATTATTGTTGTTGTTGTTGTTTTGCGATTACCATGTGAAGATAGTTGTGCTAAAATAATGTATCATTCAGAATCCATGAGATTATGTAGCAAGACTAGGAGAGAGGTCGATGTGGAAACAGATTCACGAGAGTACAGTCATAACAAATTAGAGGAAATCCCCATGGGATCTACCTCGCATAGAAATATGGAAGACAATATTACGAATGATGATACAGAAACTGCACATCAGCACGCTGAGATAGAGTACAGCACTGACGGCAGTGTGTTGCCAACTGTTGCACGTGAAACTGCTGCAGCTGCAACTAAGCCAACAGTTACGTGTGGCGCGCAAGGTTACGACACCATAACTGCTAGTTTGATGAAATTAGATCAGCTCCAAAAGCAACAGGAGGAAAGAGATAAAGAGAGGGAAAGAATACAGTTACAAAGAGAGAGACAACAGGAGGAAAGAGAAAGAGAGAGGGAGAGAGTACAGTTATAAATGTGGAGACTGCTGGAGGAGAGAGAAAGAGAGAGAGAGGAAAGGAAAATGGAAAGGGGAAATGGAATATGTGAACAACTGAAAAGTTTCATTGTCATGAAGGCAGATATCGCTAGCTTAAAACAAGCATACCAAGAATTACCAAATTCGGTAGCCAGTCTAACGACAGATGTACAAAATCTGCAGATAGACTAAAATAATATGAAGGAAGATATCCAAAACATAACAGAGAGAGTAGAAAACATAGAAATAGGGAATGAAGAAAAAATACAGAATTGCTTAGCGGAACACACTAAAAAGGTCATAGACAAAGTAGAAAAATGGATCGTGACAAAGGGAAACAAATAGACGAGAAAATAAAGACAGAAGTGAAACATGCTAGTTGCGCAGTTCACTCAACTGGTCTGATTAATCAGACACAACAGGAAAGGGTAAACCACATGAGAAGGGAGGACAATGATATACCTGTTTCTCATGTTTCACATGATAATCTACCGTTAGCTGCCACCTGTAACACAGTTTGTGAGGTACCGGCGGAAACGTGTAGCCCATTATTGAATGGTGTGGGGGCTGTGCCTACTGTATCTTCAATAACAATGGAGGAGAGTTTAATCAAATACCGCCAGTTTCAAACCTTCTCCACCAATAAGAAAAACATTCACCCTGTAGTATTCATAAAAAGTTTTCGAAATATACTGCCCAGAGCATGGGCCGAGAAACGAAAGATACAGTTTATTGTTTCGCACATAGTAGGAGATGCTGCTCTATGGGCAACAGATGCAGCTGAAACTAGCTACACCTGTGAACAGTTCGAGAAAGCATTTCTAAATAAATACTGGTCACCCTGTATTCAACAAAGACTTAGAAAGGAAGTATACAGTCCAGAGGCATGTAGTCCCAAACAAGGAAGCTTAAGGAAATATTTCGAAAAATACATTAACAAAACGTGATATTGAGATGAACCGATCTCAAATCGGGATGTGATTAGATTATTAAAATCCAGACTTCTACCCAATATTAGTGTTGTGTCAGTGCCACGAGATTTAAATATGCCGCTATGTCAGTACGCGAACATAGCGATAGAGGCGCTCCGCAGCTCGGCCGAGTGCGGGAACGCCACCTGGCAATGAACGGCGCCGGCCGCATGTCACGGCACGGTAGAGGTGGGCCAAACGGTTATTCTGGAGTAACCGTTATCACAGTTCCAGTTATTCTCTGATAACCATTATTGTTAACGGTTATTAATAACTGCCAAGTTATTTTTCGCTAGCGAATACCGAATACTCCGAGAGTTAAATAACGACATAGTTGGAATCCACCAGTTTAGTTATCAGTATAACTGCGAGTAGTGTGAAATGGCAGGAAAGTCGTATGAATCGTGTCATAACCTTGGCTTATTAACTCCGGGTACATTTTAGTTAATGTTAGAACGATTATTAGTGTTTCATATTATATGTTTGTAGGTTATCGGTCGCTATTAGAAATATTATCTTCGCAGCTGCATCAGAAATTACGCGGAACTTCGCCACAGCACTGTTTAAGTAAAATGTTAACAACGTGCGTTTTTAAGTATGAAGTAATATGTAAACTGAGTACTGTAGGTTAAATTCGAAGCTTAATTTCTTGTGCTGCTCACATAATAGAATAAAGTGTACAGCCTTGTAATACAACAAAAAATCTACGTAATGTGACAGATTCGTTTACTCCTGTGCTGTAAAAGATAGTCCTATTGAGGAAAGTGTGAGTACGCTAATCCAAGTTTTATGTGAGATTTGGAAACTGCTCGATTTCTCCAGCTACAGCATGTTTATAACATATGAAGACATGCAGATCGAAAAGGTTGACAGTGTTACATTTCTGGGACTACAACTCGATAATAAATTCAGTTGGGACGGGCATACCACATTTTTTTCACTCTATTATTTCATAAGGGAGCATATTCTGTGGTAACTCATCAAACGTAGCAAAAGTTTTTTGCATGTAGAAGCGTGTAATAGAAGTCGTTTGTGGTATAAATTCAAAAACATCATGTAGGAACCTGTTCAAGGAACTTTGTATTCTAACCACTGCTTCCTAGTATATTTATTCCTTAATGAAATTTGTTACAAGTATTTCCAACCAATAGCTCAATACATAATATCAGTACCGTACTAGAAATAGGAACAGCAATCTACATCTTGGTCCAAAAGGGGTCCAATATTCAGGAACATGCATTTTCAATAAACTGCCAGCAAATCAGCAACCATTAAAAACTTGGTTTCAGATAAAGTACGGTTTACAGTGTGTTTGAAAGACTTTCTGATACAGAAGTGTCTGATTCCACCCGTCATCAATATGCCGGAAATGGCTATTTTAAGTGTGTCCATGACGTCACTACACACACACACACACACACACACACACACACACAAAAACACACACACACACACGGCAACAAACACGAAGATACATATAAATAATACAATAACATCAACCACAAAAATACAATCAAACCAACGGGACAACTGCGGGAAGTTGGGGATTTTAGGGTGAGAACAAGCTAGTAAAAAAAACACACCATGATCCCCCTTGAACACTATAACTCAACCATAAGTGACCATACCAAAACACCAATACCCACAAACTAAAAGCACGAAAATTGGAATCGGACATTTCCCTTGACCTACATAGGTAAACCTCAGATGACGATAGCAAAACATCAACACGTACAACTATGAAAATGGGAATTGGTCATTCCCGGTGACCTATATAGGTCCACCACAGCTACTGATGCCAAAAAAAGCAACACCTACAACTGCAAAAAATAAAACCACAATCCCAAAAGTCCACAAATCAATCATCCCTACATAAATTAAATCACATTCAATACTCCATAAACACACAAAACATCACAGCTAGAGAAAAAAAAAAAAAAAAAAATTAATTACCACCAGCAAATTCCGGCACTGCAAACTTGATCGGCCAGCCGCCCCCCCCCCCTCCCCCCTCACACACACACACTCACACACACACACACACACACACACACACACACACACACACACACACACACAAAAACCAACTCATAAACACCGTGCCGTAATGACATTAACATACAACAACACTTTTTTACGTTGAAGCAGACGGGTGGGATCGGACGCTTCCAGTGACCCCTCCTCCTGCTCTGTAGTTGAATATCGTAACAGAGACTGATAGACCAGCTTAGGTAAAAATTCTGCTATATTTCAGTTTTGACAGCACTTGGTTGCTACAGTCAAGATCGGGTATTCTGTGTATGATAAATTTATTAAAAGTGCGTAACTGTGTTTTATTCTGACAGTGTATCAATTCTGTATATATTAGCAGTTACTGTAATATATTCACACATTTTGACAATCTCCTGACAAATGATGAGGATAATAATTATTATATTCAACTGTATTATGTTATTCTTCCTGACATGTTATTTGTCATTCGCGATGGTCAGCGGCTATTTCCGAAGAAGTACGTAAATATTTGTTCGCTCCAGTGACTATCGTCTCTGAAATATCACCGGAGTCGAAGACTGGAGTCACTGTATCAGCAACACAGACACACAGTTATTCCGTTACCAACTTCCAGGTTACCTGTAATGGTAGCCCGATAACTGCCAGAGAGCGAGAACTGTGAACCAATAAAGATAACTGCCAGAGGAAAATACAGATCTCTGACAGTTATTTCCATAGTCGCTCGAATTCCTTATGGTACCTCTCTTTATACTGCCCGTCCAAGCTAAATTGACATATGAGGCGGTGGCTTAAGGGAACGACCGTACTTGTTAATGCCTGTACTGCAGCTCCTATCAGCCACCGCTCGGACATTAACTTTATTTAATTGTTTGTGCTAAAAGTAACGAAGACGCACGATATAGTACACAGTTCTTATCAACAGATGGCGCGCAGTCTCACAGTTGTTCCCATGGCCTATAGAACGCCTACCAAATGGTCTACCCTCTCCCTAGTTCCTAGCCAGATCTCCGATGAGTCGACGGGAAAGCGTAGTACGATCTTCGGTCAACAGATGGCGTGAGGCACTGTTGACATTAGACAGTTATTGAAATAACTGCCTGTATCAGAGGAACGGTTATCGCAGTAACCGTTACTTCTCAGTAACCGGTTATTTCTATCAGTTACGTCATTTTTTGCCACCTCTACTGCACGGCAGTGGAGTGACAGATTCGGAGTTGGAAGCATGTAACTCGCTATTGCTCTACGTTGTATATCCATGCAATTTATTAGGATTAAAGGTTATAACAATTAGAGAAAAACTAATCCATGTACCACACAATGATTTGGATAATTTTTTGTCTGCCTTGGATTTGACAGACCTAACCCAGGAAGACTTAAAGTTGCAAAATAACAATGGAAATGGTTACGAATATAAAGAGAAGAACAATAATAATAGTCGGCAAAATAATTGGAATAATTGTGGTAATTGTTCTAATGGGCGAAACCACAATGGTAAACCTATGAATGGAAATCAGTCTTCCAAACGATGACAAAGCTAATAACAATAGGCAGGCTTGGGGAAAAAGTTAACCTCAATATAGACGAAAACGAAGATATGAAGAAGGGTTTGGCCCAGGTGGTGGCAATCAACAGCCAATGCAAGACGCAGGGCCCCTGGGAAAGAATAGCTTTGCAATGCCATGGTATCCGAGACAGGATAATCAGAATAACCCCAAAACATACGCGAACAATAATAATAATAGGAAGAAATACGGTCAAGCGGGTACTTCAAACAACCCGGCTTGGCAGAACTAGAATCAAAGTGTGAGAATCATTTATATGTTGAATGATAATCGTCCTACATCAACTGATTCGACAAATTAAGGAGGGCCCAATTAGCTCTCCGATGTTGGCCGTGGGATGGAGGGAGAGCTCACAACAGAGAGTGAGTAAGTTAAGATATAATGATGGTGTTGGAATGAAGGAGGAACTTTTAGTGAGTTGATACAGGCTAAAGTTATTAGTATACCTGTTAATATCATAATTGATACAGGAGGCACTGTAAATGTTGAGAGTTGTGATTTCTATGGGAAGTTGTGCCAATGGCATAAAGTTCCAGTGTTGCCAGTTCAGAATTGCAAGTGTCAGGCGCTATTAGTGCCCAAGCATACGTAGTTAAGAGCCAGGTACAGGTGGATGTATTTATGGGAAATCGAGCATTTAATTGCACTTTCCTAGTTGTAAAGGGATTGAGAGTCACCTGTATTTTGGGTTGGGAGTTTTTGAGAGAAAGGAATGCCTATGTGGACCTCTCTCAAGGGATTTGCAGGTTAGAGAATGGAGAAGTTAGAGTGCAACTAGAATTCCTGCGCGCTAAAGCTATACATGGCAAATATTGTCACAATGTTAAAGTGTAACCTGCCAAAGATACTGCACATGCAGCAGTGTTTTTTTTGTTTGGAGGGGGGGGGGGGGCAAGATTATAACCATCACAGTGGAAAGAATCTTGGTACCACATAGCCTTGCCAAGCAGTAAACGATAATGTAGAGGAATCCACATATCTGACACCAGAGCAACAGTTGCAACTATCTAAGCTATTGATCGAACACACAGAAGTATTCTCTGAGAGACCATGGGTCATCAGAGATTATACATGCAATATTGATGTTATACCACACAAAACCTTTGTAATGCTACTTACTCCATTCCATGATCGAAAAAGAAGGCAGTAAAATCAGAAATACGTAAGATGCTAGAATGGGGAATAATGGAGTCATCAATGTCACTTTACAGCAGCCTGTTACTAGCAGTTGCAAAAGATAGTGGGAAAATATGCCCGGTGTTAGATGCTCATGGTATTAATAAAATTATTGAGCCAGTAAGGACTAGGCCAGAGAATTTGGAGGAACAGTCACAAAAGTTCTTTGGAGTAAAATATCTTTCCTCCATTGATTTTCAATTTTCATTTTGGCAAATCCCCTTGACAGAACAGTCGAGAAAGTATACAGCCTTTATTTTTGCTGATCGGAGCTACCAGTTCAATGTACTCCCATTCTCTTGATTTGGTGTTAGGTCTCAAGTTGCTTGATAGAGGAACCGTATATGTAAATGACATCTTAATTGCGACTACCACATGGGAAGGACACATGGAAATAATACACAGAATACTGAACGATTTCGAGCAGGCTGGAGTCACTGCCAACCTAGGAAAATCAAAATTTTGGAGAGAGAAAATTAAATTCCTGGGACATGTCATCTCACCTCTAGGCATTATTCCAGATGACAAAAACATAGATACAAGCCATAAAGAGCTTTCCATCGCCCCGTACAAAGAGGCAATTGAAGGCGTTTTTGGGCTTAGTGTCTTTCTTCCGGCATTTTGTAGCTGACCAATCACTGAATAGTGATGTGTTGTTAAATTTGCTTAAGAAGAACATAGTTTGGCAGTGAAATTCCACCTGCGAGAGAGAATTCAACAGAATCAAACAAGCGTTAATCAATGCAGGTATCCTATATCACCTCGACATGGAGAAAGATTTTTGCATTGCTGCTGATGCCTCTTTTAGAGGACTAGGAGCTTGTCTGTGCCAAGTGGATGAAACAGACAGCAAACAACAAATTAAAGTAATTTGTTTTGTGAGTCATGTCTTAACAGAATGTGACCGATCATACACAGTAACAGAACTTGAAGCCCTGGCTGTAGTTTGGACTTCCAAGAAATTTCATTTTTACGTTTACGGTAAAAAAGTGAAAGTGTTCTGTGACCACCAGTCCATTAAGTTTCTTGTTAACATGTAAACTGTTACTGTAAACTGTTACGCATGCTTAGCAAGATGGGCTTTAGCATTGCAAGAGTATCACTTTCGGATTGTATACATTAACATAAAGTATAACTTTATTGCTGATGCCTTATCTAGGTTGCCACAGGGCATGTCAGAAAATGCAGAACTTATCGAACAGGCATCAGAGTACAAAGTACTGTTGGTTGAAGATCAGACGTGCAGATGTAATTTTCTTGACATGTGTAAACGTATGTCAGAATTACAAATGATTGACAGTAAGTGGAAAGACATTATGCAGTTGGAGGAGGGTGCAAATGTGTCTTTGCAGTTTACGATTAACTTCGAAGTACCTAAAGATGTATCCGCTCAAATTCCACAGCCACAGCCATAGTTAACAGGATAGAAAAAGATTCCATACCCACAGTTGGTAAACTGGAAGCTGTCATTTCAGATAGTGGCATTTTATGGGTTACAGGTGGAAAAATTTTCTAGGAAACTATAGGATAAGACAGATTACGATAGCCCGATTCCATCCCAAAGCCAGTCCAATGGAACACATATTCAAATAGTTCAATAGATTCATGCAGACATATGCTCCAAATAAGCATACAAAATGGATTGACTATGTGAACCTCTTTGAAAACATATTTAACCATTTACCACATTCTGCCACCCAATACACGCCATCAGAATTGCTTTATCTGGAGATGAAAGCAACGAGTGGATAACGTCATTGCCAAGGCAATGCCGAATTCCTGACTGGTATCAGGACCTTCCCAGGTCGTCGTGGCTATTAATAAATCATCAACATATGACGTGATCTTTTTTCTGAGATTGTGTCCCAACACCGTATCTAAAGCTGTTACAAAGACTCCACCACTAACATTTAGTCCAAAGGGCATAACCCTGAATTGATAACTACTTCCTGCAAATACGAAAGCCATATACTTTCTAGATTCTTCTGATAGTTTTGTTTGCCAATATGAATATTTTAAATCCAATGAGGTTAGGTAACGTTGTAACCTCCCCCCTCACTTATCGACCTTAAAGACAGTGAAAAATTAAACCGCGTGTACCTAATGGAAATTTGGGAAAAGCAATCGTCACCGAAGTTAATCTATCGGTAAAGAGGGAGGAAAGGGTTACATCTAAATGAAAGGAAAAATGCAAATGAAACTGGTGGAAATTAATTTTGAAAAGGGATAAAGTTAATAAAGAAAGTAAATGTGCGGCCGTTACGTTTACAATTAACTAGCGGTAATTAGATATTTGAGATTTGGGGGAAATCACGGTCGCCAGTCCTAAGGACAATTACTATAGTAACTGAAAAAGAAAGGTTATTACACATATAATTAACACTAGAAGCGTGGCAACTGAAGGTTGACACGTGTAGTGTGAAAACTGAAAGTTTGTCAGAAGTAATAAATTTCGCTACACTCTGACTTAATTTAGCAAAAGAATTAATAAAACCGGAAAATCGAAAGTTAATTTAGTGACTGAAGTTAATAGTGAGCTTTCCTTCTGAAGCACATCGAAATCCAGTAAAATACGGTTAGTCTTGGACTGCCTCAACAATCATTTCAAAAGCAACTTGACTCTACGCAATTTAGAAACAAGAGATTTAACTTTGAACTTGAATTAAATGATTCTGAACTATTAACAATTGTAAAATTTAGTACGTACCAAGCTGAGCTGCAGTCACAGGTAAGCTAAAATATGCTAACAAAACTCGCACTCTAAATTTGTGCTCGTGTAACCTAAATTTTGTAGCCAGCTACTGAACTTTGAAATTAAAGCAGTGAAATCTAATTATATTATTTTAATGCTGGCGTTTGAATTTCAACGACACTCGGGTTCATTTCGGGAAAGGAAGGGACCCTGCTTGGCAATGCAATCGGGACAATGAGCAACAAACGTTCATGCTAAGTTGCTGTAATTTTGCGAGGCAAATGGAACAATTTGAAAAGCTGAGGTCTGCCATACAGTTCTGAAACTTTACGTGCTTTTAGTCTTCCTTGTTGGTTGATTGAAGGTTTGAAGCCGTCGATCGAGGAGGTGGCGACAGTCACTCATTGTCGGCCGTCGCTGTTGCAGAAGCTGGATGTTGGCGCGCCTTCTTCTCGACACGGTCACCAGGCGAAACGGGCTCTTGATGTGCGCCAGCTAATGCTTCCCGTCCGCGACACCATGTCAGAAACTAACATCGCGAGTCAAGCGCAACTACATGCTGCCAAACCCCGAAAGCGCGGCAACTCGCGGGAGCGTCACACCACGCACCTGCTCCACTCGCTACTCCCGCCAGACTCCCACTGTTCTGCCCGCACTCCACGCGGCAGAGTTAACACTACCAAAGATCCTACACACTTTGATTCTTCACACGACCTATCGACGTAATCGTTCGATAGCAGTTTTCCCTAGGCAAGACCCAGCGTAAAAATACAAATAATATTTACGAAACAAACCAATTATACATCGACATGAGTGCATAAATATATATATACAAACAGTAAAACAATTACAATATATAAAGAGACAGAAATGTCATATCTTGAGGTAACAAAACAAGGAAAAAAAAATAATAGTACAATAGATGGAAATAGGAGTATATGCATTCCCGGCGTTACACGTGCCCCACATTGTCTGAGGATGTTCGTGTAACGTAAACAGACTCAGAAAATGTCCCAAAAAAAGAAACAGCGGAAATGCATATGCTCAAAACATCAACAAAATTTAGCATTCGTCTAATTAATCATAAATCAATTTTTAGACCATAATAATTGAGTGGGGACACTCCTAATCTTATTCCACTCTGTCATCTTGCACAAAATAAAACAGGTTGACAACATATTAAAATTCATAGAAGATATAGAAAATGGTTTAGCTATTCCAAAATCATTAAAATTCGTAACACTATGAGAAATGGAATACTATTTGCAAAATTAATCAGAGTACATGGTCATAAAAACAGGTAGATCAAAATACGCAAATTAATAATTAATTACATAGAATACACATTTTTACATAACCTTTACATAATTAATATCTCGTCATGAGATCCCACTTAACGCTAAACAAGAAAATAATATTCAGTAGATCGAAAAAAACATAAATATTGACAGCAGAATTCTTTCACATCAGCTGTCCGGGAAGAAAAACTATTCCGCCTTTCGTACTCGCAAGTACAAAGAATGCCGACAGCGGCACAAGAGCCAACAGCGGCACAAGAGCCGACAGCGGCTCGCCTCGCCAGTATTGTTGCGCCCGCGTGTGCGGCACGCTTGATCTCACTCGCCCTTGTGACGGCGTTTCCAGAACGTCCGTTTCACTGAATTCTTTAGGAAAAACTCACTCCCGAGTAATCTCAAGGAGTCCCTTAATACTATCACAGTGGGATAACTCAACACTGTCCATCATCACACGCATGTACTAGCCTGAAACTTAAAACAGCGTCTAAGTACATCGGCAATGACTAGTAAAACACATATTCATGAAATCTTACAGCTAGTTACAAAATCATATTTACATTGCTTAATCTACTGTGACTCAGCTGAAAACTTAAATTAGCAGCTTGGATTTTTCAATTGATAAATAATCACTCTCTCTTAAATCATTTAGTCAAAATTAATTACTTATTAATTACAACTTCTTTAATGTCCTCTTGGTCAGTCAAAAGCATGGCAATCTAGCAAACCTTAAATCTTACACTCTATATTTACATATTGTACAAATTACCCATTGTGTGGTATTAATCGATCCTAGGTTGGTACAATTTCAAATCTACTATATTTCGTATACCTAATAGCTTTCCAGAGCTTGGATACTCTAAGCAATAAGCATTTGTGTGAGGTATACCAATGACTTTATATGGTCCATTATAAACAAACTTAAATTTAGAGATTTCATGGTCTATCTCGCTCGATTTCTCATGAGCTTTTACAAGTACTAAGTCTCCGATTGCAAACTTAGCAAAACGCGCTTTAGCGTCATGACGACGTATGCGAGCATCGGCTTTTAGCTTCATTACTTCTCGCAAACGATCTTTTTTCACACCAATACTAATGTTAATCCGTGGAGGGAATTTGATTATCTCTTCCAATTCACTTTCTACACTTTTGTCAATGCCGAAATTCCTCATGTTACGGCAGTTCAAATTCATACCTACGTCAATACCATCCGGCCAGTTAACAATGTGTATAGGCTGGTATTGCCTATGCACACCGTCTCCTGCCTCGTCAAAACTAACTACTATTGTTTTATCTTGGGACGTACATGTCAACGTTTTGCTTTCGCAGTTAATCACTGCACGGTACTTTAATAGCCAATCTAACCCGATAATTACTTCCGTAGTTAAGTCTGGCACGACGACAAACTCTTGTTCAAATCGTGCCCCACATATCTCGAAGTTGAAAAAAATCTGTTTTGTGACCGGTTTACTGGCCTTCCCAGTAGCACCGATAATTTTCACTCCTGTTACTGGCATAACTACGATGCCAGGTCTGTCTTTCAGTAACTCAAATATTTTCCCAGATACAGCACTCAATTCTGCACCGGTGTCAATCAACACGTTTAGTTGTAGGTCGTGCATATTAACAGACACTACTATCTGTCTACACTTGTCCTCGACGGTTTCTTTATTTTCCCACAGTAAATCCTCGTCTATATCCAGGTCGTTCCAGAAAAAACCATCCGGCTTTGATCCCAAATCCGGTTTATCTGGCGGCTTTTTCAGCCTCTGTTCACATACAGTTTTAATTTCAACACGTTTGTCCTGAGGCTTAGTCTGTAGCTTCGCCTCCAATACCGAAACCTTTTCCTGTAACTCATCAACTAGTGAGTGTTGCATTGCTATCAATTCACTAATTGTCACCTTCGTTGATTCCTCTTTAGTCAGATTGATCTCATCTGCCAATCTACCTGGAGAAATGTGCCCAGTAGCATCTGAAATTACTTCCTCTGGATCTGCGCAACCCACACTGCTATCGTCTGACCGTATAACGTCAGCTCTAACCTCATACACGCTGTAATCTACGTGCTTTTCTACCAATCGTTTCCGGCTATCACTAAAATTTTCGCAATCTTTCTCCTTAATACTCTCGCAATGTTTAAACTGGATGTTCGCGTCGGATGGGTCGGCTACTTCTACCATTACAACTTTCGGTAAAGTCTGCCGGTTAGGGCCAGAACTTTCCGTTACTACTTCAACATTCAACTCCTGCGGGACGAAACACGACGAATCTTGCTCGTGCTCCCCATTAACATCAACTATTTCTGGTAAAGTCTGCCGGTTAGGGCCAGAACTTTCCAACACTTCACAAATACTATCTTCCTGTGGGACGAGACGCGGCAAATTCTGCCCGCGCTCTCCATAAATACTTCTCCCGTACAGGCCCCTATAATCTCTTAGTTCGTCGTATAAGCGACCGAACTGCCTTAACCAGACCTCATCCCTCTCTGCATCCCCTCGCTCGATGACGGACGTTTTATCCGACATCTGATCTTCTCTCAACAATTGCGAATCATTCTTAAACTCAATCTCCAGTTCCGCTGTGGGTATTACAGCTGGCACCTTATAATCGATTTCCGGAACACTACTTAAATTGTTCTCACAGACAGTGAATGTACCTTCTACTGCCGTGTATACAGCTGATCTACTACTTGTGGGCGCACTCCTTTCTCTTAACACTGGCACACTCTCCCGCCGTTGATTATTCCATACGGAATTTTCATAACGACGACACCTGAGTTTTCTACTGTTATTGGGCCGCCAAAATTTCTCCACGCCTGGTCGGCCCCTCACCGGCGCGGCTAATGGTTTCCCTGTCTCGTCCCAGCAGATACGCTCCCCGGATGCTGCTGAGGCGGCTGATCACACCCTCTGGCGTTATTACTATTCTGTGAAGCCCGTATCACGTTAGTATGATACTGGTTTCCGTCATTCCTGTTATTATTTGCATTGTACCGATTGTTATTACGGTCCGAACCATTATTGTTATTGCTGCCATGGTTGCGGTATGCAATATTCCCGTGGTTATCGTTGTTGTGGTAGCTGTGGTACCCGTTGTTGTTACCACGGCCTCTGCCACTGGCGCGATTATTGCGCCAATTTTCCTCGTCCTCCACTCTTTCCAGGAAATCATTGATTGTCCTGTAATTGCTTCCTACGTATCGTTTTGTATCATCTGGAAGTTTCTTGTAGAGTTCCCAGACTATTTCGGATTCCGAGCGGCGGTCACGCAAATATTCCAACTTGCGGATCCAGCCCTCACAAAACTCCTTCATCGAACCGCGCGAATTCGCATCGAAAGGCCTCGATACGACAAATTCGCGCCAGACACTTTGCTGTTTTTGCTCTGACCAGTATTCAGCCAGAAACAAATTTTTAAATTCGTCAAAAGTCAGGTTCGTAATGTTGAGGTTTAAGCCCCAACGCTTGGCATCACCAGCCAACACATCAATAATCGCATTAATTTTTCTCTCATCAGTCCATGATCTGGGTAAAACTCTTTCACAATTTTTAATGAAATCCGTCGGGTGTATACCGCCTTTTTTCAAGGGGTCGAACCGCTCCTCTTTCGTCAACAACTCCGAACTATGTGCACAGATTGGCACATAGCTCTGTTTTTCGTCAAGTTTCCTTTCTAATTCCGACACTCTCGTAATCACTTGGCAAGTGGTTGTCGCAAGCGTTTCCACTTCCCTCTTTTTCTCTTCGCAGGTATTAGCCTGCTTCCTCACTTTGGTATCTACTTCGGATACTAAAGCCTTTAAAGTTTCCACCTTCTGTTGATCCTCTTTTCTCACTAATTGAATTTGTTCCGTCACCTTATTCTCGATGATCGGAGCAACTGCGTCTCCTACGCTTTTCTCGATTCTGCTAATTTCGGAATCAAAACGAGTATTTATGCTCGCAATTTCCGCCTGAACGCCTATCATTTCCTGTTTAAGATTACCGATTTCGGTATTAATTACAACAATATCTTCTTTGATTTTATCAACTTTTGTGTTAACAACTCCAACATTGTTGTTAACAACGTTAATAGCTTTGTTCTGATTGTCTAGCATCCGTTCAAATTTTTCAGACTGAGCTTCTTGCTTGACCGATTGACTCTTGATTTCGTTAATCAAAACGTTCAATAAATCAGTTAAATTCCCGGAAACTACCGGTTTTACTTCCGTAGCGGCTTCCTCTTTAATTGTCCCCCCGTATTCGTCATCAAGGGATTCAGATTTGATTTTCACTTCTGATTCCGAAACATTTTCTAAAGTTTGGAATTCCATTTCTGCTCTTTGTTGCGTTTCGCCGGTCGCGTCTTTCATGCTAGCCGCCTGCCCCTGAACAATGGGTACCGCGGTGCGCGTTTCCCACTGTTCGACCGATTGTTCCGTATCCAAGTCTACCAAATTTTGGCAATTGTTGCCTTCACTCATTTTAATAATTTTCAATATAACTGCCAAATCTCAACTCTAATTAGGATTCCTCACACGAATATTCTCGCTGACGTATCGACCATTTCGTAACCAGTACTTTGTTACGAGATTTGCACAATGCAAAATTCGTGTCCAGAACAACCTCAAATCTGAAGATTGTCCAGTCACCAGGTCGCCACGTGTAACCTCCCCCCTCACTTATCGACCTTAAAGACAGTGAAAAATTAAACCGCGTGTACCTAATGGAAATTTGGGAAAAGCAATCGTCACCGAAGTTAATCTATCGGTAAAGAGGGAGGAAAGGGTTACATCTAAATGAAAGGAAAAATGCAAATGAAACTGGTGGAAATTAATTTTGAAAAGGGATAAAGTTAATAAAGAAAGTAAATGTGCGGCCGTTACGTTTACAATTAACTAGCGGTAATTAGATATTTGAGATTTGGGGGAAATCACGGTCGCCAGTCCTAAGGACAATTACTATAGTAACTGAAAAAGAAAGGTTATTACACATATAATTAACACTAGAAGCGTGGCAACTGAAGGTTGACACGTGTAGTGTGAAAACTGAAAGTTTGTCAGAAGTAATAAATTTTTGCTAATTTAGCAAAAGAATTAATAAAACCGGAAAATCGAAAGTTAATTTAGTGGCTGAAGTTAATAGTGAGCTTTCCTTCTGAAGCACATCGAAATCCAGTAAAATACGGTTAGTCTTGGACTGCCTCAACAATCATTTCAAAAGCAACTTGACTCTACGCAATTTAGAAACAAGAGATTTAACTTTGAACTTGAATTAAATGATTCTGAACTATTAACAATTGTAAAATTTAGTACGTACCAAGCTGAGCTGCAGTCACAGGTAAGCTAAAATATGCTAACAAAACTCGCACTCTAAATTTGTGCTCGTGTAACCTAAATTTTGTAGCCAGCTACTGAACTTTGAAATTAAAGCAGTGAAATCTAATTATATTATTTTAATGCTGGCGTTTGAATTTCAACGACACTCGGGTTCATTTCGGAAAAGGAAGGGACCCTGCTTGGCAATGCAATCGGGACAATGAGCAACAAACGTTCATGCTAAGTTGCTGTAATTTTGCGAGGCAAATGGAACAATTTGAAAAGCTGAGGTCTGCCATACAGTTCTGAAACTTTACGTGCTTTTAGTCTTCCTTGTTGGTTGATTGAAGGTTTGAAGCCGTCGATCGAGGAGGTGGCGACAGTCACTCATTGTCGGCCGTCGCTGTTGCAGAAGCTGGATGTTGGCGCGCCTTCTTCTCGACACGGTCACCAGGCGAAACGGGCTCTTGATGTGCGCCAGCTAATGCTTCCCGTCCGCGACACCATGTCAGAAACTAACATCGCGAGTCAAGCGCAACTACATGCTGCCAAACCCCGAAAGCGCGGCAACTCGCGGGAGCGTCACACCACGCACCTGCTCCACTCGCTACTCCCGCCAGACTCCCACTGTTCTGCCCACGCTCCACGCGGCAGAGTTAACACTACCAAAGATCCTACACACTTTGATTCTTCACACGACCTATCGACGTAATCGTTCGATAGCAGTTTTCCCTAGGCGAGACCCAGCGTAAAAATACAAATAATATTTACGAAACAAACCAATTATACATCGACATGAGTGCATAAATATATATATACAAACAGTAAAACAATTACAATATATAAAGAGACAGAAATGTCATATCTTGAGGTAACAAAACAAGGAAAAAAAAATAATAGTACAATAGATGGAAATAGGAGTATATGCATTCCCGGCGTTACAACGTACCCCATGAAAACTTTGGACCAATTCTTCTAAATTCGCGGATTTTGTATGAACAGGCTTTATGATTTTATTTATATCATGTATGTCCAAAACTAGGCATAAACTACCATCTGCCTTTCCCACTGCTTCCAAGGGACTACTGTATGGTGAAGTAGACAGTTCAATTATGCCCCAATTCAACATCTTTTTAATCTCTTTGGCCACTTTTTTTTATGCAACCAAGATATTGAGTATGAGGATTTACAGTAGGTTTGATGCGACTAGACATCCATAACATATTCATAATCTTTAATAATGACTGGTTTAGTATCAAATACATTAATATATGCATTAAGTACAGCTGCTAGGCAAATGTTTCCATGTTCAAAGTGACCCCGACCCATGGGGTGAAATTGAACAGTGAAAATTTTTTAAAAATAAACTATACATGGGGGATAAAAATGTATAATCTGCTTTATCATATTCAGCAACATTTCTTGCAACTTCTCAAAAAGTTTCATGTAAATATCTTCAGAAGTTTCTGTTTAATTTACAAAAATGAGTTTAAAATGTTCAAAGTCACTCCACTTTAGGGTAACTGTTCTTTTAATTTTCTGTTTTTAAATAGTGTTGTGTTATGGGAACACGAAAATGAGTGAAGAGAAGTGTGTAGGCTGTGAATCTGTAGAAAACGCTTCGGACCTAGGATAGAGTATCAGTGAACTATCGTCCATCAGTAACCCAAGTGTAGATCAAAGTTTTGGTGGAGAGGGTTCCAGTGAAAATGTTGCTACGAGTAGTCCAATTACACAGGGAAGAGTAGGCAGAGATAATTTGTTAATGTTATTAATGCAGCATATGAAAGAAGTGAAGGGACAGATTAGGCAGGATACTGGTCAACAAAGTCAACAGTTGAGTTAGCAAAATCAACGGTTAAGGCAGCAATTCAGTGAACAAATGGCGGAATTAAAGAATACTGTTACTGGAAATACTAATCAGATAAGGGAAATCCAGGAGGGTCTGGTAGCACTAAGAATTACTGTTGAGACAGGGCAGGGTGAACTCGGAACTCGTGTGGGAGTGGTAGAAGAATGGGTAGATGAATTAGAAGCTAATTTCATGCAATAGTTGTCAAAAAACGAGGAGAGATTCAAAAAACTAGATAAACATGTAGAAGCAGAAAATTCTAAACTTAAAGTAGAGGTTGTTCAGACTAGGAGAATTTTAGAAGAAAAGTAGAAGCTTACAAAAGGAACTCTTGAGTTAAAACTTACAGACATTACCAGTCAAATAAGTATTGTAGAACTGAAGTGTGATGAAAAAGTAGATTTGTGTAAAAATAATGTTATAGATTTAAGTGAGAGAGTTGTAGAATTACAAGAGGGTGTAGCTTAAAGAAACCAAACAGCAGGCTTACAGTGAGATCAGTTCCAGGAAAAGTAGACTGTGTAAAAGAGGGACATGACATCAAGCAATCATCTGATGTAGCTTAAAGTATAATACTGACAAGTTAGAGAAATTGTGCAGGAAAAAATGGTATAAATGACTTGGACTTTAGAGAGACTGAAGATGATTTGTTGCATGAAGATGAGGAAAGCAGGAAGGAAAAAGTTTTAGGTTGCCTGTAAATACATATAAAAGTTGCAAATTATGAGGGAGTTTGCCTCTTGGACATGGGTAGCCCTGTTTGTGCCATTTTGGAAAAATTTAGAGACCAAGTAAGACATAGTGCTGACTTCAAAGAATCTCCTGTTATTGGAATCAAAATTAAGGGAGTAACTGGTAGGCACAGCAAAATTGTAAACAGGCAAGCCTTAATATCTTTCACCATTAATGATGTAACAAGCCTGTTTTGTAGCCCCTGACCTCAATGAAAATATTTTGTTCGGAATGAGTTGGATACAAGGAGTAAATGCAGATTTTGTCTGGAATAACAAAAAGTTTAAACTTACCAATCCAAAGACAGACGTAACACATGTGACTGAACTAATCATCCAAAATTGCCTAGAGAACAATTTTCAAATTAGAAGAGTGGTTTGTGTAAATGAAAAGACTGACTATAACGAGGAAGACAATAGAGGAGAATGCAGTGAAAACAAGTATGCTGAATTAGTGGCCACCAAACTAAAGAAGGCTGGGAGTCTATGTAAAGAACAGAAAGATCAATTAGGTAGTTTGTTGTGTATGTACAAAGATGTGTTTAGTGAGAAACCTGGGGAAGTGAAAATCTATGAATGTAGACTTAATCTAAAACCTCACGGGCCATTTTTTATCAAACCATATGGAGTACCCATCTCAAAAAGAAAAGCTGTGGAGAAAGAACTACAAAATATGGAAGAGTTGGGAGTAATTGAAAGGTGCAATAGTGCATACAATAACCCACTGGTGGTAGTTTCCAAACGTGATGGTGGAGTAAGACTTGTGCTCTATTTGAGACCTTTAAACAAATACCTTGAGAGAGAAACTGATCACCCTGAGAACATAGACGAGTTATTACATAAATTGGAACATACGAAGTACATGTCTAGTTTAGACTTAACAGCAGATTTCCATCAGGTACCATTGGAGATTCAGTCTAGGAAATATAGCGCATTTTTGTATGGAGGAAGATGCTATTGCTATTGTGTTGTGCCATTTGGTCTTAATGTATTAGTTGCAGAATTTATCTGAGCATTAGATTTTGTTCTAGGAAAAGAATTGTTAAACAAGCTAGTCCTTTATGTTGATGACATATTTGTAACAGGAAAGAGTTGGGAGAACATATACGTTTCTTGGGTAAGGTGTGATATAGATTGAGACAGGGAGGTATGTCATTAAAACTAGAGAAGTGCAAATTCGGCTTTAAACAACTCAAATTTTTAGTCCATGCTGTCTCAGAAGAAGGAATCTTGCCTGATGAAGAAAAACTTGAAGCTATTGCAAAATTTCCTGCACCCAAGACTACAAAACAACTTAAATCATTCTATGGAACTTGTGGCTACTACTGGAAGTCTGTCAGCAGTCAAACCTTAAATACCACCATGTCTGAACAACTTGCTGAAGAAGATCATCATTTGGGTATGGGACAAGGATTGTCAGGAGGCATTCAAAATCAAGAAATAGATGTGCAATAGTGAAACGTTATACAGACCTGATCTTACAGAGCCATTTTGCATCATGACTGACAGCAGTGACTACAGACTGTGAGCTCATTTGTTCCAAGAAAATATTGTAGACGGTGCAATAGAGCATAAATCAATGGATTTTGCCAGTAGAACTTTACAAAAACATGAGAAGTCATATACTGTCACCGAAAAAGAATTGTTAGCAGTCTATTGGGCTTTCACCAACTTCAAGAATTACTTATTATGACATCAAGTAGTAGTATACACAGACCATAAGGCTTTAATCTATATACAAGAGTGTACTTTGCATCACAGCAGGATAACAAGGTGGGCACTATTCCTCCAGCAGTTCAACTATACGGTAAAGTATATAAACTGTGAAGAAAATCTAATTGCTGATGCTCTATCAAGACTGCCAATGGGAGGAGAAGGTGAAAATAACAGTGATG
Source organism: Schistocerca americana (assembly GCF_021461395.2). Lineage (NCBI taxonomy): Eukaryota > Metazoa > Arthropoda > Insecta > Orthoptera > Acrididae > Schistocerca > Schistocerca americana. The sequence continues at coordinate 942,309,395 of NC_060121.1, read as the reverse complement.
AGTGTGAAAGCGAATTTTGGATTATGTATCTAAAAGGGGTGGAAGATGAGAATGAAATCAGGAAAATTAGTAACGACGTCTGTGGATATCAGAACCATGATTCCAACTGGAAGTTAGTTAAAAGTTATCTGGGTAAGAGAGGATACGATAAAGTAGAGCAATAGCTACTGTGCATGAGGGTATACTTTTGAGAAGATACAGTGCAGACAGTGATGCTTGGAGATTGTGTTGGCCAGAGCAGTCTACTGAAGTATTGATAAAGTATGTACATGAGAGTTTCAGACATTGTGGGACACAGAAATGTATCCAAAAGATCCAAGAAAATGTATACTTTTACAATATTGCCACGAGGGTGAGGAAGCAATTATCTACATGTGACAGGTGCCAGAGGGTAAAAGTTAGTAATCAAACCTGCAAAGGATATGTGCAAAACATCTTGCCAAAAGAACAACGACAACTTGTAGCAGTCGACTTTTATGGATCATTGCCTAAGGCTAAAGGAGGATTTTGTTACATATTTGTTGTGGTGGATCTTATTTCAAAATTCATTAAACTATATCCGTTAAAGGAAGCAACAAGTAAGAACTTCATTTTGAAAATTAGAAGAGACTATTTCACAAAGGTAGGAAAACTGAAGAGCATACTTTCTGACAATGGAGCACAATTTACTTCTAAATTTTATAAATCATTTGTTGAGGATGAAAACATAAACCATATTCTGGTATCTGCTTATCACCCATCAAGCAATCCGGCTGAATGTTACATGAGGGAAATAGGGGATTATTTAGAACTTATTCCAACAAAAATCATGTAAGTTGGATAGAGTACGCAGACAGCTTTGAAGATATAATGAACAGCTTACAGTATTCATCTACTGGGTTTTGCCCCTACGAAATAATGTATCACAAGAAACCACCGAATCTGACCAATGAATTAATTGAATTCTCTGCATGTAAGGCTATGAGTTCACAGGAAAGAGAAGAAGGGGTCAAGAAAGTAATGGAACAATAAGGAAAATTGAGGAAAAACAGACATGATAAGAAGTTGAAACCTACAAATTTTGAAATCGATGATCTGGTCCTGGTGAAGACACATGAAAAATCCAAGTCTATAAACAATGAATTGAAGATATTCTTTGAGATCTATATTAGTCCATTCAAAATTTAGACTATGCCACACACAAATGCATACAGGTTAGTGTATCCAAAATACCAGCCAGACGCCACCTGCCGCATGAAATCCGGCGCTGCCCAGGTGAACGCTGTGCGACGCTGTCAGTGTATGTATCAACTGTCATTTTCGAATGTCAAGTTCTAGTTATCATCTTACCGTTAAGAACTGGATTTTGCATACCTGAAAATCATGAACTACGGTTAAGCATTGTAAATTTGAGTCACAAGTGGAAAAGGGCATCACAACTGCAACACAATATTTACTGTTGGTATAACAGAGGGGTAGATGTAGAGGAGGCAGCTAGAAAGATTTGAACTGTGTGTGGAGCGAGTGCTTTTGGGAAAAAGACGCCAGAAGAAGATATTCTTGTTTCAACAAAGATCGTTGTGACATGAATGATTTTCCACATTAAGTAAGTCTCGACCACTGATATATGTGATGGATTATCATTTAACCATCCTGCAACATTTTCATTCAACAGGCAAAGTTCAGAGGTCCGGCGGAGGAGTACTGCATGCTCTAATACGAAACAACAAAAATCAACGGAGTGAGTATTATTGAACGTCATCAGGTCGCTCATTGAGCATTCCTATGCAGTACTGCTGCTGCTGACGAGCTATGACGCCTTTCTCGTTAACTTCCTAAGAACAAATGAAAGGGGGAGCCCCACCAAAAGAAGTAAACTCGAACAAAGGGTACTGTGAACATAATATTTTACATCTGAGAGCTCCAAAAAATGTGTTTTGGGCTACTTATTCTGCTCCAAGGGGTGTGCGCATCACAGCTGGAATTTGTTGCCAACAACTGCGACACCTTTCGGTCGCAGTGTAGGAAAATCGACCGACAAAACTACATCACCTGTACTACTACATGATAACGCACACTATTGATTTGAGAAACAAAACTGCCCAAGAGATTGATAGGAAAGTCGTCTCTCAGGCACTTGTATTGTTAGGGAAGTCCTCTATCAAGCACTTGTCCCTCTCGGCATATACTCGTAAAATTTTACCTTTCCCGCTCTTGATTGATCAACCGTCAAGGCAGTTTATTTCTGGACGAAAATACTCTCAAACTACACTGGTTTAATGACAACGTTAGAACCAGTAGGTTTCTACGGGCGTATAATTTGTAAACTACTTTAGCGTCGTCAGATTATTTTAGATATCGTGAAAGAAAATTCTGCTGCTGATTAATTTCTCCTTGATGATTAGTGTTGCTTTCAGTAAACGAATGGAAAACGCAATTAAAATATTCACTGTACCAACACAAATTAAATTCAGCTTACTACAGAAACATCACGACGGCAGTCTATCTTAATAAAGCATTAAGTATCTGTAAGACGACTGAGCCTATTGTAACACGAATTAATAGGATATTACCGACTTTTGACTTCGAAAAAGTCTGTATTTACTTCTTTTCCTGTACCATCCGCAAGTATTACGAAAATGTGGCAGTTCATAGATAAAATTATGTATACTTATCAACAACAAATATGTCGGCAGAAAACAAAAATGGCAAAATGAATTTGGCAGTACCGTAAGGTTTTCAATCAGACACTAAGGGTTACTAGAAGCAGCAAGACGAATTTTGCTCGAGCGTTGTACTACGATTCCCTTCTTGAGTTTGTATCTGCCTGCTTGTAGCTCTGGTACAAAAGAATTAAAAATCTGGCTTTCAGCGAGTCTCGAAAGGCGAACGAAGGCAGCTTGCACCTGGAAGCCAAGCATGTTACCTGAGAACTCGTTTCTTCCTAAAGGGGGTAGACATCATTTCGAGGTTGAATTGTTGGCAAATGACAGTCAGACGTGTGCCGTTGGTGTGTGTGTTTCGATGTGTTGAATTTGTACCAATGACTTTTCTATAGGTTTTTTCTGTCCCAAATAGAGAGTTGCAGTCTCCCATTAGTATTTTCACATCATCTTGGTGAATTGTGCTCATAATATTTTCGTGAGTGTTCCAGAATTTTTCGACTTTTTCGGTGTTTTACTTATTTTCGATGCTGGTGGGGGCATGTGCAATGATGAGTGTATATTTTTTATGGGGTCTCTGAATGAGAATAGCTATGAGAATAGTTATAAGTCGATTGTTTATGGGTGTGATTTCTTTGACAGAGTTGATGATAGATCTGTGTTCGAGAAATGCCATGCCGAAGGTTAGTGCGCATTTCGCTACCTTTCGTTGTGTTTTGCTCTTGAAGATGCGATGGTTTCCGTAATGCAAGGTTTCGTTATCAGCTAGTCGTGGTTCTTGAAGAGCAAGAGTGAGAATGTTTTGTCAGTCGGTTTCTTACGTGAGATTATTTAGTTTTTGTGTCTGGATCAATGCATCGATGTTTAGTTTTCAACTGCATGTTTTCTGCTTGTAGGGAAATTTACCAGAGATCTCCGATATTCTCTGCCGTGCTAGCCTGGACTCCCCAGAATCCGAAAATCCAGCTGCCGCCTGTCGACGGGTGGGTTGTGTACCATCGGGGTAAGGTTGACGTTGCTTGCACAGTTCATGTTTGCTTGTGTTTCATTGCTTTGGCCTGGGTGATACCAGGACCAGACAGGACCAGAGGGTATGAAGCCGTTTGAAGCAAATATTTTCTGCCGGGCTGATTGAGCTAACAGACGGTGACCAGAGTACTTGTGATTTTCACTCAGACGTGCCTGAATTTTGGGTTCAATGGATTGAGTAGCCGTTCAGGATTGTGTTAGTATTTGGTTCACCCCAAGTATTTGATTTCCTCGGTACCACACATACGTGGGAGGTTTTCCTCTCTCCGCCACACAGGTTTATTATTATTATCATTATTATTATTATTATTATTATTATGTCATCAGCAAATCCGATATGGTATATCTTCCCACCACTGAAATGGATGTGTATTGTTTGATTCAACATTTCCATCACATAAATATGGGTTATAATTACGTTACATTGCTGATAGTAGACATATTTCTCACTTTTTCTTAGGCAGTTGCTAAATGTTACTCCATCAAAGGAATTATGTGCGGAGCATTGTTGCAATACTGACTTTCAAAATATCCGATTTCTGTAATTCCGCTTTCGAAACCAGATCGTTCTAATCGGATTCAGCCAGTCAGTCTTAATGTGGATATCCGACTATGGTTCTCATCATATGATAGACCGGGTAAACGACATTCTTAATCGGACTGTTGAATCTAGATTACTTATCTACGACAGGGCCTGAATTCTTAAACACTATGGAAAATACTAATAGAATATGCTTATTACAAATACGTTATTTAAATATAAGTATATGAAATAACGAGATAACAGTTTATTTACAGGAGTAGAGCCCCATCCATCATAGCAGAGCAGTGCAAGATTGGTTTCAGGGCGAATAGAGGATATGGCTGTTGCCGTCTGTTCCACGATCACCGAAGATCAACCAGATATTGAATACGTGGGCAGAAGTAACAAAGTAATTACCATGTGGACCTACAAATGCAAGCGACCTTTGGACGAATATAGAAAACGTATGGTGGGAAGTAAACCACCACGCTACACTATCGACAACTTGTTGGAATCAATGCCCCTACGCAGTCGAGTAATCTTAGTAATGATGGTGTGTTGGTTGGTTACTAAAAGTATACTCGTCCACAAAACTCAAGTGGACAATTATGTGACAAGCGGTCAAGTTTGGCTTTGTCGCAGCTCTTTAGCATACAAGTCCATTTACTTTCAGTCTCCTCTTTACAATTGTTTTGAAGCAAGGTAATCGAACAAATCTCATTCACTCGACGCCAACTGAGAAATTGATTGGTGCATGTGTTGTTCAACACACAGTAATCGTCACCCTCACTGGAATCAATGACTGCTTGTGTGTGTGTGTGTGTGTGTGTGTGTGTGTGTGTGTTTTCGTGTTCACGCACAATCTGAATCATAATTAACATTAGAGAGACAACCAACAATAAATATTGCATCAAATATGACTGTAAAGTATTTTAATGCGATGGGAAGTTACAAACTGAATTTTTACCCAACCCACGTCCTGCATATTACATTAAGTAAGATGTATTAACTCCATAATATCGTTAGGAGAGACAGTGCGCTCTTGTTGTCGCGGCGCGCGACAAGTGCAGCGATTAGCAGTGCCCAATGCCGCCGCGATTTGTTTATCTTTGCTGAGCGTGGACACTGCAGCAACGCTTCGCCATAAACAGAAAGAAATCACCTTGGCTCTGACTGCAGTGAGCGGACATCACTGCCTGCATGTTCTTATAGTAACAAACGTGAGACTCTACTCACAGATGCCATGGAGGAATTGCAACGGGTATCATGTCATTGGTCACCAGAATATTTACCAGTGATGAAATGTCCACTCCACTTGAATCCCAAAAAAATGGGAACTTCCCCACAATGTAATGTAACATGATACTAAAATTCGTCTAAGACGCAAAAATTTACTGCAGAGCTTTTGTGCACGCAGTAGTAGCACACAAGGGAATATTATGTCTTGGAAGCGTATGTTTCATTTCCTCTTCTCATACCAACGCCCTTGTTTTAGTATGAAGTGAGAAAATGAACACGAAAAACTAAAGTTCCTGAGAAGCATTTCCTCTTCTCATATCATAGGTTTTGTTTTAGTATGAAGTAAAAAAATAAACAGTTTAGGGTTCTGAAGCACCAGATTCTTATCGTAGGCGCTATCGGAAAAGCAAAAAGCAGGGAGCTGTCCATTCTTTTGTCCAACAGTCTGTTTCCTTTCATGCATTACTACCGCACGGAGATTGCTATTTAAGGATTTGTGGGCATCAAGTACTTCAGTAGAATAAGCCTTACGTTATTGTGCTAATTACGGCATGGGAAAAATGCAACAAAGGCGAGTTCCCTCTAGCGCAGTAATGATATTTGCACATGTCTGTATTGAGCAATGGCTGCCAGCTACCACAACACTTCACAGAATCCATGCGGCAAGCTACACAACTGTGCGTTCACTTCATTCTTCATTCAGTAAGACGTCAGGAGATGGACGGAAACATCAAATTAACTTCACTTTCCGAGTCGTATTCAATCCAGAATGACGTGTTATTAAGGTATTTGAGCGTTCTAGCAATTACACTTTGATAATTCCCATATGAGTATTCCGATAGCCAAAAGAACCCGTTAGTGTGAAACCATCTGGAACTGCATTAATATCAAACTGCAAGAACTTGAGACAATACGTGGACTCTTGTCTTCGCTGGGTGACCTATTATTGTTATTTAGGATTCTCTCCGTCCTAGGCGTAATGCAAATGGAACTTCACATTCATGAGGCGCTTTCCGCTATTCTTGACAAACATCAGCAACTTGTAATCACTGTGAGTTACAACTGTGTGATGATAATGGTACAGGTTGTCAGTAGTTGTGGTGGTGTTGATGTCAAACTGCTTACAGTAACGTTAATGGTGGCGCACATAATTTAGCGCTGCCTCCTTACTTAAGTAACGATAGTGTGGTGGCGTCGTCGCTTCTCTTTATTTGGTATCAGCTTGAATAATCCGCTTTAACGAACATAGTGCTTATTCACGTCAAGGCAATTCTTTTCTAGACGAAAATACTACACTGGTTTAATGACAACGTTAGAACCAATAGGTTTCTACGGGTGTAGAATTTGTAAACTACTTTGGCATTGTCAGATTGTATTAGATATCGTGAAAGAAAATTCTGCTGCTGATTAATTTCTCTTTGATGATTAGTGTTGCTTTCAGTAAACGAATTTTCAACGCAATTCAAATATTCACTGTACTAACACAAATTAAATTCAGCTTACTACAGAAACATCACGACTGCAGTCTATCTTAATAAAGTATTATATATCTAAAAACAAAGATGATGAGACTTACCAAACAAAAGCGCTGGCAGGTCGATAGACACACTAACAAACACAAACATACACACAAAAATCAAGCTTTCGCAACAAACGGTTGCTTCATCAGGAAAGAGGGAAGTAGAGGGAAAAACGAAAGGATGTGGGTTTTAAGGGAGAGGGTAAGGAGTCATTCCAATCCCGGGAGCGGAAAGACTTACCTTAGGGGAAAAAAAAGGACAGGTATACACTCGCACACACACACACACACACACACATATCCATCCGCACACACACAGACACAAGCAGACTATTGAAAATACTAAAAGAATGTGCTTACTACAAATACATTATTTAAATGTAAGTATATGAAATAACGATATAATAGTTTATTTACGGGAGCAGAGCCCCATCCATCATAGCACAGCAGTGCAAGATTGGTTTCAGGGCGAATAGAGGATATAGCTGTTGCTGTTTGTTCCACGATCACCGAAGGTCAACCAGATATTGAATATGTGGGCATGGTAACAAGGTCATTACCATGTGGACGTACAAATGCAAGCGACCTTTTCGTGTCATGCACAATATGAATCATAATTAACATTATTACTACAGAAACATCACGACTGCAGTGTATCTTAATAAAGTATTATGTATCTGTAAGACGATTGAGCCTATTTTAACACGAATTAGTAGGATATTACCGACTTTTGTCTTCAGAAAGGTCTATATTTACTTCATTTCCTGTACAATTCGCAAGTATTATGAAAATGTGGCAGTTCATAGATAAAATTATGTATTCACAACAACAACTAATATGTCGGCAGAAAACAAAACTGGGAATATGAATTTGGCAGTAGCGTAAGGTTTTCGCTCTGACACTAATGGTTACTAATTGTAGCAAGACGAGTTTTGCTCATGCGTTGTCTTACGATTCCCTTATTGAGTTTGTATGTGCCTGCTTGTAGCTCTGCTACAAAAGAATTAAAAATTTGGCTTTTAGCGAGTGTCGAAGGGTGAACAAAGGCAGCTTGCACCTGAGAGGCAAGCACGTTACCTTTTTCTGTTTTTTTTTTAATTTCATTTTGTTCGCTTTGGTTCGTTGTATCTGCTCGGGGCGGACGTCGCAAGACACCCATTTCAGTTCGTCGTTGACCGGTTAACTCAGTTCTTTTATTACAGAGGGCAGTTAACCCTCTGACTGAACATGCTGAGCTACCGGTACCGTGCCAGCATTTACCTAGGAGCTAGCGAACGGATGGGGTGTCTTTGACTTACTTATTGGCCCAGTAGCCGCTAAGGCAGATAAATCGGAACGTAAGAGACGAGAGTAGTTGTATTTCCCGTATGGAACGACTTTCGTTGACTCGAAAGCAGTAACTGACATCCTTATGTCACATTTCAAGAGAAAATCTCATTATTCAATTGAAATGACAAGATAATATCAAGTGAACTCAGCTCGATATTTTTGTGCCATCAAGGAAGTAACTCATCGGTCACAGAGTTGCCAAACATATTCTGTGTTGTTGCCAAGATTCAGTTATAGTACCATGAAGGATACCAGCTGATGTGTTCTGTGAGTGACCTCTAAAGTGACTATAGCTTCGTCTCAAAGTTGCGGGTAGGAAGGGCATCAATATCCTCATTATATGTCAATGAGTCTTATTCGCATTTCTGTAACTAGGTTTAGGGGTTAGAGTGTAATTACTTGTAATACATCGATGCTCTGAGTGCAAACTAATTGTAATAAATTAATAACTGCGACAATTATTTGTGTGCTGTCTTAATCGGACCGAAACCTAGAAACCGTATTCACCAGACACTATTCACAATTTTGGAGCTTCTCCAGTGGTTGAGTTGGCAACGTATCTTTGCTGTACAATATTGTTATTGAGATCACTGTCATTGAAAAATCCGCCAGAAGACAGGCATGGCCTGGCTTTTTGTTGTCAGCTTTTCTGGCGGATATTCTACCTTTGCTCGAATGATGCCTCCACTAATGGTCTCATTAACTTCATTAATTCATGTTGGTGAAGGAATTACCATTCCATCTGCTTTTATGTACTGTGAAATAATGATGTATTTAAATGTCAGCTGTGCCATATTTTAAGTTACTGTTTGTTGACTATCACAAAATTGTACCCCCCCCCCCCCTTCCTCTTGTGAAAGTTGAAAAAGGCAGAAGCTGTGTGAGGTTTTTTGCTTCCTTATACCCACTGCACATAATTCTGTGACTGATTTAAGAGATCATGTTCATTTATTAATGATTAATCTCTTATTGTATAATTTTTTGTAATAATGGAAAAAGACATTGTGTAATAATACAATATAAAATATTTCACTGCCTCAGCAAACAATATAAATGTAAAAAATTAATGTAATTAGTTACAAATAATGTAGATATTTAAGGTTACACTTAAAATATTGGCTGTCTCTAAATTGGTAAACTGATGTCAGATCTAATCAGGAAGTGTTTGTGAGCTTGTGTGTGCGAGCACAATTTGTTTTATCAAACAGTAACAGCATCAATGGTATGTTCAGCCACAACACAAGACACTATCCAAATGTATTGTGTCATCTGATAATAATGAAAAACTACTTTTTCATCTGCACAGCACCGCAGTATGAATTCAAGGGTTTCATAGGATTCCTATACTTAATTTTGTTGTGATCGTTTTCAATTACAGTAAGGAAAGAGCAAAACCATCTGACTTGAAACATACTTTTCTAGTGGGATTTGAATATTTGGCTACAGTTGCAGTAGCACATCCAGTGATGTATCAAGAATGTGAGCAATCACTCATTGCTGTAGTATAGGCTAGGGCAGAAAGAAGCAGGTTTCCGACACAGTAAATGATGAGAAACACTGTCGCTGTCATCTATTAAAGAGGAATTGTTCAGAAAATTACAACTGTATCTAATGAAATGAGTAGGTTGATGCAGCTCCAGTCCGGCACTATCAATGAGTTGCAAAACATTTTCCGAACAGCACTTAAGATAAAAATGTGTGTGTGTGTGTGTGTGTGTGTGTGTGTGTGTGTGTGTGTGTTTCGTATGTTGGTCCAGACACTACGAATCGAAATAGAGAGCTTTGTTAATCAATTAAATATCGAAGAACAGATGTCCTGGCTGTCATGGGCGTTAAAATAGAACAACGGCGTCAGATGAAAATTTGTGCCTGATCAGGTTCGAACCCGGATTCGTAGTGTCTTTTCTTTCGGACATGTCTGAAAGAACAGACAGCACACATATATCCATATTCAGGGTGTTGCAGGAGGAATAGTAGATATTTTAGCAGGTGGTAGTACAGACGAATTGCATTAAAAAATTCCAAATAAATGCGTCCACTTTTTATTGAGTACAGAGGTACAGCTGTTAGTACGTAACCCCAACAAACGCAAAGGAAAGGCAAATGAGGACGTTCAAAGTTGATTTTCAAAAATTCCCCCACCAACTTCAAAGCACATTTGTCTTCTCTTGATAACACCACGTGTAGCTCTTCTGAGGTCGTCTTTGCGTTCTTTTATAAGGGCTGCACTATTCATAATCCGAACGATCAAATCTGCTCTTGGGTTTATTTTTTCTTTGTAGACTTCGCCTTTAACCATCCCTGCAGGCAAAAATCTAAAGAGATAAGGTCAGGGGACCTTGGTGGCCAAGAAAAGTGCCCATATCTACTGACCTATCTTCCGGGAAATGTTAGGCGCGGATAATGTGTCACCTGACGAGTAGAATGTGCAGGAGCCCCATCATGCTGGAGGAACATACGCATTCTTGTAGCCAAAGGAACCTCTTCCAATATCGCTAGAAGCTCATTTTCAAGGAAGTGTAGACAACTGATTCCTGTAAGGACCAACATACGAAACGGAAATGCATTGAACCAAGCTATATGTACTCCTAAAAATTGGACACATGTTATATGGCACTTTTTCTGCAATTAGTCTGTACTACCACCTCCTACAATATTTACTATTCCTCCTGAAATGATTCAAATGGCTCTGAGCACTATGGGACTTAACTTCTGAGGTCATCAGTCCCCTAGGACTACTTAAACCTAACTAACCTAAGGACATTACACACATCCATGCCCGAAGCAGGATTCGAACCTGCGACTGTAGCTGTCGTGTGATTCCAGACTGAAGCGCCTAGAACCGCTCTGCCACACCGGCCGGCTCCTCCTGAAACACCCTGTATAATTATTCAGGACTCGACGAGTCATCGAAAGTTTTCAGTGCTAGACGCACATCATCGTCCGAACCCTCGCGGGACTACAGTGTGTACGCAAGCTAGTGGAATAGGGTCGAGGTGGGCGGGTGGAGGGGGGGGGGGGGGGGGGGGGGGAGGTACCGCGCATGTGGTATGCGGCAAAGATGGGAATTCTCGTCTGACGAGGAGCGTGTGTAGATAGGTGCTGCAGAGACGTTGGCTTCTGTGTCCCGATAGTGCCCACCGTCGGAGGTTCGAGTTCTCCCTCCGGCATGGGTGTGTGTGTTGTCCATAATGTAACTTATTTTAAGTTAGATTAAGTAGTGAGTAAGCTTAGGGATTGATGACCTAAGCAGCTTGGTCCCGTAAAATCTTGCCACAATTTTACAAAATTTTAAATCCAAAATAGGGGAAGTGGGGGAAATACACGCACCTGAGGAAAAATCGATGTGAACCATTCGTTACGTCATTAAAACTTACGAAAATAAGTACATACCATACAATGGACATTTCTCCACATATTCCAATCGTCTATAAATAGTTATAAACTGTACCTTAAATTTGAACACTAAAATAAAAAAAAAAAGTGCAAATGCGTGGTATTCCCCACCCCTGGGGGTAATGACACGCAAAGTACTGGGTAATAACACGTAAAACAAACAAACCATAAAAATGTACAATACTTGCTATTTTTATTTGTTTATTAGTTACTACAAATAGTAAACAGTATATTTAAGAACGAAATAATGTAATTCTAGAAACATACCTTATAATTTTCGTTTTTTACATTTTTTTATGTGAAAAGAGTTCATTTTCTCATACCATACAGCAAAGATCGCACATGTAACCTTTTGGAGTGTTCCAGCCACTACATTCTTCATGACTCCATCTGCTACAAGAAATACATCGGTACCATAGTTCTCTGTCCTTCCCAAACTCTCTACAAACTAAACAGACATCTTCTGAAATCGCCCCGTTTTTACCCCTTTCCCAAGACGTGGCCCCACCTATTTGTTTAACACCTTTAGGAGCCGAAATTCTCTCGGGCTTTTGTATTTATGCCTGTTTCATCGACGTTGAACACTCGCCCCTCTTTAAATTTATATTTATCAAAGACATGTTCTAAGTTTTTAAAATATGCATTAACCTCTTCTTCATTAAATGCCTGTATTCTGTTAATGCTAGTTACTTCAGGTTTTCTTATGCTAATATATGGGTTTCTTTTTAAAAACAGAGCTAGCCAATCCTTTACAGCTAACCTAGATGACTTATCAAAATTGTTTGCAATGTTGTTAGCCTCTGCACACTCAAATGCAATCTTTCGCAGCTCCATGCATGTAATGCCATTGTAATGACATGATCCCTAATCTCATTTTCCTGTTCTGTCGAAAATGTTGGGTATCTTCCAAGTTTTGGACCCTCGGTTTTTTAACGTTCATTCTCGTTCGCAGAGTAGCTTCATCAATCCAGAAAGCTCTTGATACTTATCTTATTTCTCTTTCAGATTTGATGGCATCAAGAGCCTTACAAAGTTCCTCTTGCGTCCATTTTGCTTTCTGGGTTTTTCTTTTATAATATCTATCCATCTGAGATTTAAAAAAAACTCGTTAGTATTGAAAATATAACCTGCAAGGGGGAATACCACGCACATCTGCAGCTGCGTGGCATTACCCCACTGTAAGTTCGATGAGTAACCTAAGCATAACTCGGCACCTAATTCAAATAGTGGGACAAATCCACATTTAAATTAAAGGTTTCATCTAGGGTTAGTAGTTGATATGCAAGAATTACATTAAAGCAACTTATAGTAGCACTTACCTTGCAAAATACAGCTGACCAAAATTACATGAGACACGCCGAAAATAAACAATACTTCACTACTCCAACAATGCCACCGGAAAATGGCTGGCATAAGCCGCATAGTAGTTGTGATTCTTGAGTTTCTCCCGGCGTATTTGATAATCAAAATATCCACGGGTATGCTGCCGGTCTATAGTGTCCAACGGGCACAATATTTCGGCGATCATACATGTCGCCATCATCAGGTGAACTGACGGACTGAGCTCCTGTGAACGTGCCGGCACGGAGATCCGTACGCTATGGCTGCTCAGAGGGAAGTGGGTTCGGTCGCGGCGGCGGCAGATTAAATACCCTCCGCCCGCGGCGCGCTCCCTCCGCCCAACCACTGCAGCACAACCTGTTGAGGTGGATGAAGTCACGAGGGAGGAGGTAGGCACTGCATTTATTCCATACACAGGCGCACTCTCGGGGAAAATCGTCCGCATTCTGAAGAAACACCGGGTCGGAACTGTGTTTTGTCCTCCAAATAAAACTCGTGCACTGGTGGGGAGCGCCAAAGATGACCTCGGTTTGAGGAAGGCCGGCGTGTACCAGATTCCGTGTCAATGTGGCAAGTCGTATATTGGTCAGACGATGCGTACCGTCGAGGATCGATGCCGTGAACACCAGAGGCACACTCGACTGATGTATCCGAGCAAGTCGGCGGTCGCTGAACATTGTTTGTCGGAAAATCACGCCATGGAGTATGACCGCACGAGGATTCTGGTACAGACGTCGAGATACTGGGACAGCGTTGTTAGAGAGGCCATCGAAATTCGCACCAATGACGACCTCATGAACCGTGACTGTGGCTATAATCTTAGCAAGGCTTGGGAACCAGCGATCGGGTTAATCAAGAGTAAATCGAGCAAACGTATAGTTGTGACGACCACGGCGGACAGAGCCATCACACCGACGTCATCTCAGACGCCATCGCAATCTGTTCCACCGCGCGACCGTGGCGCGGGGCGCGGACGGCGGAGGGAGCGCGCCGCGGGCGGAGGGTATTTAAATCGGCCGCCGCCGCGACCGAACCCAGTTTCCTCTGAGCAGCCATAGCGTACGGATCTCCGTGCCGGCACGTTCACAGGAGCTCAGTCCGTCAGTTCACCTGATGATGGCGACATGTATGATCACCGAAATATTGTGCCCGTTAGACACTATAGACCGGCAGCATACCCGTGGATATTTTGATTCGCATAGTAGTTGTTACTCCTGCCGGCAGGGTGTAGCACCAACTGGGAACAGCTTGCGCCATTCAAACTTCGTAAATCAGCCTGCGTGGGATTACCCACATGCGTGTAATTCCCCCACCTTCCCCTACTGCATCTCGGTTCTTACGATAGTGCAATAGGTGCGCACTGGTTAGCTGTAACTGAACAGAGACTCCAACTCGGATTGTGGTTAAGGGCGAATTCCAAGCAAATGGCTACGAACAGTTGGGAAAGGAAACTTAATGTCATCGGAGCCTTGTTGAAGGACCATGACATGCGATCGTTAGACCGACTGTAGAAAGTTCAGTTTATAAATAGATACATACTTAGCAAAATATATCATGTCGCAGCAGTCTTACTGATACCGCAGGTCACCGCACATAAAATACTAGCTGCAGCGTGTTGGTATGTGTGGAAACAAAATATCTTCAAAGTATCCTTCCACACGGCGACTTTGCAGAGGCAAAACGCAGGACTTGGAATTTAAGACGTTAAATCTAGATGTGACGCACTGTTTCTAACTCGTGCTTTTAAACTAATACATGCCACTAAGATAGGCATCACGAAACTTCTGTTTCTCTCGTTATATCCTGGGGATAGGAACGCTCCTGTTAATGTAGCACACATAGATGCCAGCCTAAATTACGTCCGGAAATAACTATGTCGATTGCGGCTGTATAAGACTTCCACCAGCACAAACCAACACTACAACCGTTTATGATTATATTACCAGACATCGTCTTCACAACCCAATTCAGGTAAATTAACCTACTAAAAACTGGATGAATGTCTGGAAAAATATCAACAATAAAATTCTACCAACTAGAGTCAGTGCCGTATGGTACGACGTTGTTAACGAAACCATACCCACAGCGGAACGATTATGGAAAATCAAATTTTGACCATCTCCATACTGCGACAAATGTCGGATTGTAGAAACTGTAGCGCACATGTTCTTATATGAAAATAGAATAAGGATTTGGAACTGGAATAGTAAGAAATAAGTAGGCCTACTATCAACAGAACCGCAGAAAGTCGTATACCGATAACTGAAGCTTTACAACCCAACTGGAAATGTTACCCGTCTGCAAAAAATAACAGTTTTTCGTGGCTTCTGGGACAGTTCGTGTTTTACGTGTTAACAAACAAAACTTCGAACTTAGAAGAGTACATATTTTATATTGCATAAGAACATTTTAAGCTGAGAAAGAATAACAAATATAAGGAATGGTTTCAAATTTTTTTGTTTATTGCTTTATGTGAGCTACAAAGAAGTGGACAGTTTTATTGATTAGAAGCAGAATACTATTCTTTCACTTTTTTTATTCCTGGAATCTACTTTTACGTCGGTTCTAAAGTCAGGACTGTTCTAATTTGGCAAACTCTTCCGGCTCGGAAATTTCTTTCATTTGTTGAAAAATATATGGCTTTCTTTCAGACCTCATATACATCCAGTGCATGATAAATTGTGAATATGTTTTTAGAATGAATGTTTGTTAAGTATTTTTCCGTCACCCTTTTGACTGTTATAAGTTACGTTCTACAAGGAACGCACGCCATTGGAGGCAGCAATCTGTAATTTATTTTACCTTAATTACAACTTCAATTTTTTCTACAATTTAAGGCATATGTGGGAACAAACATGGAATACATGGGGATAATGGAACTACTCAGTGACAGGTATGGGGGAGGTATTGTGGCCAGACCTCGGATTTCATCTGCCGTCGTTGCTGTATTTCAACGCAATGTGACAGTGTGGACGTTGGTCTTTCGATATTTAAGATGCAATTGTTTTTTGAGATAATAGAGGTGATTTGCGAACATTTGTCTTGCTATCAATGTAACGGGACTTCAACGGCATCCAGCCACTAGTCATTGCTTTGTGACGGCGCTAACCCACGTAATATACATGCGAATCACACTGTAGCTCATACTTAGTCAAATAACGAATGGTCGGTATACAAGCATTTACGAACTGTAGAAGCAGTATTGCAGCGAACTGATCACTTAACCAAGTGCAACGTGGAGTACCAGTGTAATGAGTCATTCCAGCTGCGTGGCTAAGGTTCAAATGGCTCTGAGCACTATGGGACTCAACTGCTGAGGTCATTAGTCCCCTAGAACTTAGAACTAGTTAAACCTAACTAACCTAAGGACATCACAAACATCCATGCCCGAGGCAGGATTCGAACCTGCGACCGTAGCGGTCTTGCGGTTCCAGACTGCAGCGCCTTTAACCGCACGGCCACTTCGGCCGGCGCGTGGCTAAGGGTAATATTTGTTAAGCATTTCACTGCAGAATTAATGTAATACCCGCACGATGATCTCTGTAGTCATACTGTATCATTAGCAGCTCGCGAATAGAGTTCCACGTTCGTTAAATCGGATTACTCAAGCTGATACCAAATAAAGAGAAGTGACGACAGCAACCACACTATCTTTACTTAAGTAGGTAGTCAGCGCAAAATTATGTGCGCCACCATTAAAAAAAAAATGGCTCTGAGCACTATGGGACTTAACATCTATGGTCATCAGTCCCCTAGAACGCAGAACTACTTAAACCTAACTAAGAACCGCGCGACTACTACGGTCGCAGGTTGGAATCCTGCCTCGGGCATGGATGTGTGTGATGTCCTTAGGTTAGTTACGTTTAAGTAGTTCTAAGCTGATGACCTCTGAAGTTGAGTCTCATAGTGCTCTGAGCCCTAAACTGTTTACTTTTTTACTTCATACTAAAACAAAACCTATGATATGAGAAGAGGAAATGCTTCTCAGGAACTTTAGTTTTTCGTGTTTATTTTCTCACTTCATACTAAAGCAAGGGCGTTGATATGAGAAAGGAAATGAAACATACGCTTCCAAGACATAATATTCCCTTGTGTGTTAGTATCATCTCACATTACATTGTGGGGAAGTCCCCATTTTTTTGGGATTCAAGTAGAGTGGACATTTCATCACTGGTAAATATTCTGATGACCAATGACATGATACCCGTTGCAATTCCTCCATGGCACCTGTGAGTAGAGTCTCACGTTTGTTACTATAAGAACATGCAGGCAGTGGTGTCCGCTCACTGCAGTCAGAGCCAAGGTGATTTCTTTCTGTTTATGGCGAAGCGTTGCTGCAGTGTCCACGCTGAGCAAAGATAAACAAATCGCGGCGGCATTGGGCACTGCTAATCGCTGCACTTGTCGCGCGCCGCGACAACAAGAGCGCACTGTCTCTCCTAACGATATTATGGAGTTAATACATCTTACTTACTTAACGTAATATGCAGGACGTGGGTTGGGTAAAAATTCACTTTGTAACTTCCCATCGCATAACAATACTTAACAGTCATATTTGATGCAATATTTATTGTTGGTTGTCTCTCTAATGTTAATTATGATTCAGATTGTGCGTGACACGAAAAGGTCGCTTGCATTTGTACGTCCACATGGTAACGACCTTGTTACTTCTGCCCACGTATTCAATATCTGGTTGATCTTCAGTGATCGTGGAACAAACGGCAACAGCTATATCCTCTATTCGCCCTGAAACCAATCTTGCACTGCTCTGCTATGATGGATGGGGCTCTGCTCCTGTAAATAAACTAGATTCAACAGTCCGATTAAGAATGTCGTTTACCCAGTCTATCATATGATGAGAACCGTAGTCGGATATCCACATTAAGACTGACTGGCTGAATCCGATTAGAACGATCTGGTTTCGATACGGAGTTACAGAAATCGGATAATTTGAAAGTCAGTATTGCAACAATGCTGATCACATAATTCCTTTGATGAAGTAACATTTAGCAACTGCCGAAGAAAAAGTGAGAAATATGTCTACTAGCAGCAATGTAACGTAATTATAACACATATTTATGTGATGGAAATGTTGAATCAAACAATACACATCCATTTCAGTGATGGGAAGATATACCATATCGGATTTGCTGATTACATAATAATAATAATAACAATAAACCCGTGTGGCAGATAGGGGAAAGCCTCCCACATATGGGTGGTACCGAGGAAATCACACACGTCCGCAGCTCGTGGTCGTGCGGTAGCGTTCTCGCTTTCCGCGCCCGGGTTCCCGGGTTCGATTCCCGGCGGGGTGGGATTTTCTCTGCCTCGTGATGACTGGGTGTTGTGTGATGTCCTTAGGTTAGTTAGGTTTAAGTAGTTCTAAGTTCTAGGGGACTGATGACCATAGATATTAAGTCCCATAGTGCTCAGAGCCATTTGAACCATTTGAAATCAAATACTTGGGGTGAACCAAATACTAACACAATCCTGAACGGCTACTCAATCCGTTGAACCCAATATCCAGACACGTCTGAGTGAAAATCACCGGTACTCTGGTCACCGTCTGTTAGCTCAATGAGCCCGGCAGAAAATATTTGCTTCAAACGGCTTCAACACCCTCTGGTCCTGTCTGGTCCTGGTGTCACCCAGGCCAAAGCAATGAAACACAAGCAAACATGAACTGTGCAAGCAAAGTCAACCTTACCCAGGTGGTACGCAACCCGCCCGTCGACAGGCGGCAGCTGGATTTTCGGATTCTGTAGAGTCCAGCCTAGCACGGCAGAGAATATCGGAGATCTCTGGTAAATTTCCCTACAAGCAGAAAACATGCAGTTGAAAACTAAACATCGATGCATTGATCCAGACACGAAAACTAAATAATCTCACGTAAGAAACCGACTGACAAAACATTCTCACCCTTGCTCTTCAAGAACCACGAATAGCTGACAACGAAACCTTGCATTACGGAAACCATCGCATCTTCAAGAGCAAAACACAACGAAAGGTAGCGAAATGCGCACTAGCCTTCGGCATGGCATTTCTCGAACACAGATCTATCATCAACTCTGTCAAAGAAATCACACCCATAAACAATCGACTTATAACTATTCTCATAGCTATTCTCATTCAGAGACCCCATAAAAAATATACACTCGTCATTGCACATGCCCCCACCAGCATCGAAAATAAGTAAAACACCGAAAAAGTCGAAAAATTCTGGAACACTCACGAAAATATTATGAGCACAATTCACCAAGATGATGTGAAAATACTAATGGGAGACTTCAACCTCGATTTGGGACAGAAAAAACCTATAGAAAAGTCATTGGTACAAATTCAACACATCGAAACACACACACCAACGGCACACGTCTGACTGTCATTTGCCAACAATTCAACCTCGAAATGATGTCTACCCCCTTTAGGAAGAAACGAGTTCTCAGGTAACATGCTTGGCTTCCAGGTGCAAGCTGCCTTCGTTCGCCTTTCGAGACTCGCTGAAAGCCAGATTTTTAATTCTTTTGTACCAGAGCTACAAGCAAGCAGATACAAACTCAAGAAGGGAATCGTAGTACAACGCTCGAGCAAAATTCGTCTTGCTACTTCTAGTAACCCTTAGTGTCAGATCGAAAACCTTACGGTACTGCCAAATTCATTTTGCCATTTTTGTTTTCTGCCGACATATTTGTTGTTGATAAGTATACATAATTTTATCTATGAACTGCCACATTTTCGTAATACTTGCGGATGGTACAGGAAAAGAAGTAAATACAGACTTTTTCGAAGTCAAAAGTCGGTAATATCCTATTAATTCGTGTTACAATAGGCTCAGTCGTCTTACAGATACTTAATGCTTTATTAAGATAGACTGCCGTCGTGATGTTTCTGTAGTAAGCTGAATTTAATTTGTGTTGGTACAGTGAATATTTGAATTGCGTTTTCCATTCGTTTACTGAAAGCAACACTAATCATCAAAGAGAAATTAATCAGCAGCAGAATTTTCTTTCACGATATCTAAAATAATCTGACGATGCTAAAGTAGTTTACAAATTATACGCCCGTAGAAACCTACTGGTTCTAAAGTTGTCATTAAACCAGTGTAGTTTGAGAGTATTTTCGTCCAGAAATGAACAGCCTTGACGGTTGATCAATCAAGAGCGGGAAAGGTAAAATTTTACGAGTATATGCCGAGAGGGACAAGTGCTTGATAGAGGACTTCCCTAACAATACAAGTGCCTGAGAGACGACTTTCCTATCAATCTCTTGGGCAGTTTTGTTTCTCAAATCAATAGAGTGCGTTATCATGTAGTAGTACAGGTGATGTAGTTTTGTCGGTCGATTTTCCTTCACTGCGACCGAAAGGTGTCTCAGTTGTTGGCAACAAATTCCAGCTGTGATGCGCACACCCCTTGGAGCAGAATAAGTAGCCCAAAACACATTTTTTGGAGCTCTCAGATGTAAAATATTATGTTCACAGTACCCTTTGTTCGAGTTTACTTCTTTTGGTGGGGCTCCCCCTTTCATTTGTTCTTAGGAAGTTAACGAGAAAGGCGTCATAGCTCGTCACCAGCAGCAGTACTGCATAGGAATGCTCAATGAGCGACCTGATGACGTTCAATAATACTCACTCCGTTGATTTTTGTTGTTTCGAATTAGAGCATGCAGTACTCCTCCGCCGGACCTCTGAACTTTGCCTGTTGAATGAAAATGTTGCAGGATGGTTAAATGATAATCCATCACATATATCAGTGGTCGAGACTTACTTAATGTGGAAAATCATTCATGTCACAACGATCTTTGTTGAAACAAGAATATCTTCTTCTGGCGTCTTTTTCCCAAAAGCACTCGCTCCACACACAGTTCAAATCTTTCTAGCTGCCTCCTCTGCATCTACCCCTCTGTTATACCAAAAGTAAATATTGTGTTGCAGTTGTGACACCTTTTTCCACTTGTGACTCAAATTTACAATGCTTAACCGTAGTTCATGATTTTCAGGTATGCAAAATCCAGTTCTTAACGCTAAGATGATAACTAGAACTTGACATTCGAAAATGACAGTTAATACGTACACTGACAGCGTCGCACAGCGTTCACCTGGGCGGCGCCGGATTCCATGCAGCGGGTGGCGTCTGGCCGGTGGCCGGTAGCCGCTGCAGCGCGTGGAAACGCTCGAGCGTAAGCTGTTATGATCGCGACGCAGCCACGAGCTGTCCTGCGGAATTGTTTCTGGAAGTACTTGTTATTACTGGTGGGTAGAATGTGAAGCGAATTATCTTCGACGTTTAATCAAACTCTTAACTTTAGACGAGCGCCGTAATGTAATAAAAAAAAAAAATTACGGGTGGACTCGAACAGGCGACCGTGAGTTTAGAATGCACGGCGATTACCACTTTTTTTCCGCATTGTATTTTTGACCGTTGTGTTTGGTCGTTGCGGACTCAGTTTTTTTATTACAGAGGCCAACCGGCTCTCTGACCAAACACGCTGAGCTACCGTGTCGGCTCACACAAGCCAACAACATCTCGGAAGTAGACAACACTTCCTCCTGACACATCCGCATATTACAGTGTTGTCGGATTCTGCAGATGGCCGGACTTAAGAGTTCTCAGGGGCGGTCAGTTTTATTGGCCACCTTAAGTGAACGACTCGGAATTAGTCTCTTTGGCACCCAGCCGGCGGTCAGTTTTTATGTTTAAGACCGTACATAAAACTACACCCAAGCGAAATGATTGTTTTCATTATTTTTCCCCATCATTAAACGGGAAATGGCTAAATTGAAAGAATCAGTGTTTGTTGGTATTTTCAAATAAAGCATTAGACAACGAGTGACTGGAATGAGGGAAAAACTACAACAGAAGATGAATGGATTACACAGAAATAAATAGTGAAGGTTGCAGAGAATCAAGTAAGTAAATGGACAAGGCCTCCTAGGAATAATTGTGTAACACACAACACATAAAAATCAACTGACAAAATGAGAAGTTTTAAAAATACAGCAATTGAAGCATGCAAGAGGAAGTATTTTCTGTCAGTTTCATTTCTGAAAGTGCAAAATTGCTAAACAAAAAAATGTAAGGCTGCAAAAGCATGCATGACTACGGAAAATATGATACCCATAGGAAAATTAAAGAACCCTTTGGAGAAAAAGAATATGTCGATGCTACACAAACAAGGTATGGGATTCTGGATACAGATCGTAATATATGTAATAAACAGTTCCCAAGTTTTCTATATACACATATATTTTACCATAAAAACTGATACACATAAACACTGAATGAAGTACAAAGGCAGACTGAATTAAACATGGCGGCTCGTCAGAGCAGTTAATGTTCCAAAGATTGTAATTTGTGTGGTCGATGTGAGCTACCAACACCATGCAGTGCCCCCCCCCCCCCCCCCCACACGCAGTACGGAGTACGGCCTATGAGCCCTGAGGAGGGGAGGGGGTCGTGTGGGTGTGAGCATCGGCATGAGTGGTGCGAGGCAGCAGGCGCACAACCGGAAGCTCCATCTCCGTCAGGTTGGCGTCTGAAGGTGCGGCAGGTGGCCACTGGTCCAAATCATAATCCTAGTACCAGCGGGGGGGAATGATGCGTCGGCCAACTCAGGAGTAGCGGTATGCGAGAGGAGGTCGTGTGTGAGTGTGCCCTACTCGAATGCATACTGAGCTGTCCGAAGAAATGAAAGCTCAAACACGTGATGGATCACACTCTTGTGGGAGGAACAAGCTGTGCCCTATCTTGACGTTGAGTTCCTCGGTGTGGTTCGGGTCTGTGCTGTCAGTGAACAGTACAAGCACACGATTATCTAACACCATAATCAACACGTCGTCAATGTGATAAGGTGGTACGTTGCAGCGCAAAACGAAGGATGGGATGTCCATGTCTCTAGTACCTGAAATGTCTTCAAAACCTGTGAATGGGGATGATGATGACATGCCTGAGGAGCCCGCAAACTGCGGTGGTGACTCGTTGGACGGAGAAAACCCGACCGTAGGTTGAACAGACTTGGTAGTGGGTTTGTCAGAAGAACATGTGCTTGGGCAGTCTGAGTGGGACAGCAGAGGGGTGTCGGGGTCTACGAAGGCAGGCTTGAGCCTGTGTAGAGAAACGGTTTGCGAGAGATCTTTTATCATAATGTTGAACGTCGTCTCGCCCCACCGGAGTACTTTGAAGGGGCTGAGGTAGGGGGGTTGTAAGAGTTATCTGACAGAGTCGTCCCTGAGCATGACGTGTGAGCAAGTGCTGAGTGCGGTCGGCACGTGTCAGGTGGGGAATGGCTGACAGGTGGGTGTAACTGGGTGTTTCTAAAGTGTGCACGCATCCATCCGATAAAGTCTGGGAAGGAGGGGGAATCCCCGGGATCTTGGGGGAGAATTAGTTCCCCAGGTAAAACCGGGTTTTCACCAAAAATGAATTCGGAAATCATCCCATGTAAATCTAGTTTAAATGTAGAACATAGGCCCAGCAACACCCAAGGAAGTGCCTCGGACCAGAGACAGTCGTAGCACCTGAGTGCAGTTTTAAGGGTGTGGTGCCACCATTCCACCAACCTGTTGCTTTGCGGGTAGTAGGCTGTCGTATGGGTCTTTTTAATATCGCAAAGATTACAGAGAACTGTAAAAAGTGCAGATTCGAAATTTTGACCCTAGTCGGTTGTGTTGGTGGACAGGGAGCTGAACCTAGTGGTCCAAGAAGAAACGAATTCTTTGGCCACAGTTTCTGCTGTGATTTTGGATAAGGGGACAGCTTCCACCCAACGAGACATTCGGTCTATTGTGGACAGAATATACCTGTGGCCCTCCAATGGAGGCAGGGGACCGATAAGTTGATATGTGCATGACAGAAACATCTCTGTACATGTCAAACTTGCTGTGTGGTGGTGGAGAGGTGTGACTTCCTATTTTGTTTCGTTGACAGGAAATGCAGCTGCGTGCCCATGTTTGACAGTCTCGTTTCACATCTTTCCACACAGAATGGTCAGTGACGAGGCAAGCGGTGGCTCAGATGCTCGGGTGGGCGAGATTATGCGAGGCATTGAAAACCTGTTGGCGCAGCGTGGGTGGGAGCAAAGGCCGTAGAATGCCTCTAGAAGAGTCATACCACACGATCTGAAATTCCAGGGAACTTAGCCTTGGTAAACACGAGCGAAGCCTGCAGGTCTGTGAGCAGACGCTGAGTGTTCTCGTCCTCAGCCTGTAGAGCGGCGAGGTCGGATAAACCGATGATACTTGAAATGGCATTGATCCATGAGTGGAAATCAGTGGGGATGTTCTCCTTGCCTTTGATGTAGTGTACGTCTGTAGCAAATTGAGAGACCAGATCAAAGTGGCAGAAGTGTCGGGGGGGGGGGGCGGGGGGTGGAGGGGGGGAGGTTCCTGTGGTGGGTTGCAGACGGCGTCTGCCAGTGGTTTGTGATCAGTAAGAATGAAGAAAGGATGGTCCTCAATGTCAGTGGGGAAATGTTTGACGGCCTCGTACACTGCCAGAAGCTCTCTATCAAAAGCGGAATATTTCTTCTGTTCTGTAGGCAGTTTTTTGGAGAAGAAATAAGTGGTGAAACTGTGTCACCTTTGCTCTGTTGTAATACTGCCTTGACCGCGATGTCACTGGTGTCCATAGTGATGAACAAATCGGCAGACGGATCAGGTTGAGTGAGTACGACTGTGTGATGAGCTAAAGCTGTTTTAAGAGCCCTGAAAGCCTCTTAGCATGGGTTCAGTCCAGCGGACTGGTTTAACGCCTGAAGTTTGTTTGCTGGAGAGCGAGTCCGTCAGCGGGGCCTGCATGGCAGCGGCAGAAGGTAGATGATGGTGGTAGTAATTTATAGTATCTACAAAATATCTTAGTTCTTTGTACGTAGCTCGGGGTGGCAATGATGTGATAGCTTGCATGCAGGATTTGGGAGGCTGTATTCCATCTGCGGAGACGGTGTAACCCAGAAATGTCACAGAGGACTGACGCAATTGGAATTTTTCTTTGTTGACCTCGACGCCATTAAATTCCAAAGTCTGGAGGACCTGGGATAAATGATCTTCGTGGTCTTCAGTCGATTTGTTGAAAATGAATATGTCATCCAGGTATGCGAAGTAGAACTCGAATTGTTGTAAGATTGAGTCAATGAAATGATGCCACATTTGTGCCGGCATTCTTTAAACCAAATGGCATGAAGTTGTACTGGAATGATCGCAGTCTTTGGAATGTCTTCCAGCATTACGGGAATCTGCTGATAAGCACGTTTGCAGTCAATCACACTGAAGATTGTGGCACCTGATAACATAAGAGTGAAATCGTTTATGCTTGGCATGGGGTAACTGTCCATGCCAGAGGGAGCATTTAAACCACACATTCGAAAAGAACCGTCGTATTTGGTGACAAGGTGCATTGGTGAAGACCAATTGCTGTCTGATGGCTGTAGGATGCCTGCCTTCAGACGTTCGTTAATTTGCTGCTGGGCCACATGCAACTTAATAGGGTCGATGCATCTAACCTTGTGTCTAATAGGAGGGCAGGCAGTGGTAATTATCTTGTGTGTCGTTCCATCAGTGACGGAAGAAACTAAGAACTGCACACGAGGCTGAGTAATGTTCTGACATGGAGTTTTGGGACGAGTGAGGCGCAATGAGGCATAGCCGTTAGTGCAACTGGGAAAAGGCAGCATGAAAGTCACATGCTTATTATGCAAGCTCAGCAAGCGCTTGTTTGTAGAGGTTAGCTGCACGTGCAGCATGAAGCGTAGTGGGGCACACAGCGACTGTCTGTTGTTAACTTTGCCTTCGGCAACCGGCGCAGGCGAGAGAGGCGCTGGAGTCGCATGAGGGACAGCGATGGCTGCCGAGTTGCTTGGCTGGCGTGCAGGAGAGGGGGAATATTTATCAACAAGCGGGGCGGCTGTCTGCATAGTGGGTGTGGTCGTGCTGTGCAAGTGACTTATTAGAGACACTGTCTGAAACACAAGGCACTGCACGTAGTGGGCGCTTGGGCGGTGTGGAGGTCACTGAAAGTGAATCGTCACATGCAATGAATGTTTTTGAACTAACCTGATGAGTGTTTGAACTGATGCTTGGCAATGAAGTTCGATCCAGTGAAGGAACTGCAGATTGCAGTTTCAACAGCTAGGTGCAGGCCACAGTGAGCTCGTAAGTGTGAGTGAGCAATGCATTGTTTCAGCTCGTTGTTCTCCTGGCGGAAGTGCACTGCTAAGTCATATTCTGAAAGTAGGTTAGTGAAGCAGGTCACAATCTTGCCCACTAGGGTGGAATACTCGCAAACTAAATCCAATGTTGCAGCAGAAACGGAACGAGGAGAATGGGTGCCGGAGCATGGTATCTGAGTGTTAGACGGGTGGTGTAACACTGAACACTGGACTACATTCAGGGAGAGCTTGTAATGGGACAAAAAATCCATACCAAGAATTGGTTCATTGATATCGGCAATGTAGAAGGTCCACAGGAAACGGAGAGAAGGGGTTAGGTGCACCATCACTTTCACAGAACCAACAGTTTCTAACGTTGATGTGTTGACAGCACATAGAAGAGACTTTGTCAGTGAAAACTCGGTAGGAGCCAACGATCGAGAAGTGATAGACACGTCAGCGCCAGTGTCAATAGGTAGACAAACTACGATGAAATGTCTCTCACGTATAAATGACCGCTCGGCTGATCGGATGAGTGGATGTAGTGCAATGTTGGGGGATGCCTGTGAAGTTCCCCGCAGGACTCGGTGTCACTTAGTTCCAGTGGTCGGCGTTTGGGTGTTGGCAAGGTAACCTGCACTTCTTGGCCTCAGCCCCGGAAATCTTGTGGTACCAACAGTACGGATGAGACAGATGTGGTGGTGACGGTGACTGTGATAGCGGGGGGAGGCTTGTCCTCGTTGGTCTGTTCTGGGACATAAACCGGGATGTGTGGAACATGGGCGATTTTTGAGTGCTCTGAAAGAGGAGAGAGCGAATGAGTACTGCCTGGTGACATAGAAGGCGTGGAAGCAGAACATGCCCTGCCCCTGCCTGCAGACAGCTGGTAAACAGGAGGTGTAGTGCCATACAATGATGGTGGATGAGCTAGGTGTTTCTGGCACAGGAGCGCATACAGCTGATCTGTGATGCGTAGGCGAGACCCAATAGACTCAAAAGAGTGCAGCAGTAGGTGTATCTGTAGGTTGTTAGGTAACTTGGCAGACCATACTGCCCACAGGGTGACGTCTGACATCGTGTGTTCACTCACGGGTAACCTGAGGTGGCGCCAAAGTTGTGACAGAGTGCGGTCCCCCAGGTGCTCCTCGTACAGAATCTTGATTATTAATTCCTGTGGTGAGTAGGCAAGTTGGCCCAATATTGTTTTCTTGGCGAACTCGTACTTCAGTGGCAATGGAGGCGAAAGTAGATCACAAATTAAATCCGAGTGGTCGTGAAGGTGTGTGACCAAACATAGAAACTTGGAGTTGTCATCAGTCACTTGATGCAGCCTGAAGAGGTGCTCCACCAGTGCGAACCATGAAACTGGATTGTCCTCATATAGGGGAGGTAGCTTGGGTAGGCGGCCTGGAGGTGGAGATGAAGGTGGCCTCGGTGTGTCTTGGAGGGCCTGCGGTCCTGCTGCACAAGAGTTCATGCTGGGATCTGGCATCACTGGAGCAGAAATGTTACTAGCACTCACGTTTGGAACAACAGCTGGTTGTAATGTCTCTGAAGACACCCGAACACACGACATGGCTAGCACGGTTGGTACTGTGGGAGCGAACGGTTGAGCAGCGTGTAATGAGGGCCCATAAACTGGACTGGAAATTGCAGGAATTGCACTGACATTGTCCTACTCGGAAATGATGTGGAAGGCCGGCACAGCAGACGCAGACAGTACTGCAGTATGGTTGGAATCAAGACCCTCCATGGCTTGGGGGGGGGTGGGGGTGGTTGGGGGGGAGGGTTGCCTGGAGCTTAAAGTGCCAACAACAAGAGTTTTCCGCACACACTAGCTATGCACCCTTCATGGTAGGACCATAAAACACTGGTGAAACCTGTTGGCAGTCACACTGTCATAGTACAACGTTGCTGGGTGAAGAGGCTATGATGGGTACACTCGTACCCATGTGGTCGTGAAACTGGGCCGCCGATCCGTGGTTTGTTCTGGCGAACTGGACGCATAAAAATGTCTGTTACTGATTTGTGAGGAAGGCGAGGCTGGCGTAGCTTGGTAATAGTTGACTGCACGTGTGTTTTGCACAAATGGTGCCATTGCACATGGCACTACTGTAACTGACGTCATGACACATAGAGGATAAAAGCAACTGTGCAAATTTTGGTCCCTTTGAACTTCGTACGAGTGATCAATCGTCTCACTATTTAGTAGATCATCCACTTCACTTTTCACTTGTTGTTGTGCGTAATCCGGCAAAACAAAGCCTGAGTCCATTATCTGAGGTAACTGCGTAACACTCAGTAATTGTGGAGTTGCTAAAGTAGAGGTTATCCTTGTCAAAGATCGTAGGTCATTGTCCGTTAGCTGCGAAATAACTGATTGTGGGGGGTTGTGTTGGCCTGGTCGTAAGAGCTGTGCCTCCAAATCTTCATAAAGAATGTTTGGTGATGTAGCTATGGCGTCGGATGTGAAACCTGTTGATTCTATATGACCGGCGTGGAAGTCGCGGAAGATGTAGAACTTTTTGTCCAGGGTCACCAATATCTGATTCTGGATACAGATCATAATATACATAATAAACAGTTCCCAAGTTTTCTATACACACATATATTTTACCGTAAAGACTGATACACATGGACACTGCATGAAGTACAAAGGCAGACTGAATTAAACATGGCGGTTCGTCAGAGCAGTTAATGTTCCAAAGATTGTAATTTGTTTGGTCGATATGACCTATCGACGCCACAAAGGGAAAGCTGAAATGTGGAAGGATTATCTAGAAGAGCTACACAAGGGAAATGAACTTGCAGACAATATTATAGAATGGGAAGAGGAAGTAGATAAAGATTTGATGGGAGATGTGATACAGGGATAAGAATATGGTAGAGCACTGAAAGATGCACGTCGAAACAAGGCTCCTGGAGTAGATGTCATTCCCTCATCGTAATTACTGAGATCCTAGGGAGAGCCAGCCATGTCAAAACTATTCCACCTGATATGTAAGATAAATGAAAAAGGCAAACTTCAAGAAGAACATAATAATTTCTGATCCAAAGAAGGCAGTTGCTGACAGGTGTGAATAATACTGAACCACTGGTTAATAAATCATAACTGCAAAGTACTGTGATGTATTGTAGAAAGTCTAGTTCAGGAGGAGGTTGAGCAGATATTACAACATGCACACAAATTATTAGTAATTTATTAAAACTTGAATATGGTGAATAGTTAACTTTGGTAACAAGATGAATTGAGCATCTAAAAAGACTTGACAGCATGCCTACACCAATGTCTCACAGTGACTGTGTTTATTTGTGGTGTCACCTTGAGATACCAGCTTCTGCATAATACCTCATTCTGTCGATGACACCACAAATACTGAGACACACAATTTACAGAACAATGGGAAAAAATTGATGGTAGCAGACCTCAGAGAAGCAAGATAACACATATCCTATATATTATCTTGGAAGATAGTCTAAAGAATGGCAAGCCTACATTTATAGCATTTGTAGATTTAGGGAAAGCTTTTGACAATGATGACTGGAATTCACTCTGAAACCCTTGAAGTTAGGAGGGATAGAATATAGTTCAATGGAATGGACAGTATTCTGAAAACAGGTTATAAGATGAATACCAACAAATGTAAAATAAAGGTAACTGAATGTAGCTGAACTAAATATGGTGATGCTGAGGTAATTAGATTAGGAAATGAGACATTAAAGTAGTAGATGAACTTCACTATTTGGACAGCAAAATAAGCGATAATTGGTAAAAGACAGAGATTATAAAATGTAGAGCAGAAATAGCAAGAAAATAATTTCTGAAAAAGAGAAATTTGTTACCATCAAATGTAAGTGTTAGGAAGTCAGTTCTGAAGATATTTTATCAGCATGTAGCATTGTACAGAAGTAAAATGCGCGCAGTAAATAGTTCAGATAAGAAAAGAACAGAAGCTTTCAAAATGATGTGTTCCACGCAACTAATGAGAATGAAATGGGGAGAAAAGAAATTTTTGGCAAACTTGACCAAAAGAAAGGACCAATTGACAGCATACACCCTAAGACATATAGGGATCATCAGTTTGGCAAGGGAATGAAGTGTTGTGTGTGGATTGCAAAAACTGTAGAGGGAGACCAAGCTTTGACTACAGTAAGCAGGTTCAGATGGCTGTAGGTTGCAGTATTCATGTAGAAATGAAGAGGTTTGGATAGAACAGCTGAGCACAGAGAGCTGAATCAAATCAATCTTTGGATTGTACACGACAAAGTCAACATCCCCACTTTGAATTCTGTTAAGTCAGTATACTTATTGCTTCTCATTTCATTAGCTCCTGCTGTCTCCTCCAGCCACATTGGGTGTCTTGTATTATGAGTTCAACAACTTTTGTAACCTCTCTCATTTATTGTTACCTGTTCATTTGGAAGTTCTGCCAACATTAATAGTTGACTGTCACTGCTCTTGTTTGTGTGTTCATTATTTAAGTGTTTATCTATAGCTACTCATTTTGGTATATATCTTTGCAAGTGTGCTTCATGTCTGAAACTGGTCTCATGAACTACAATCTTCAATTACACATGTTTTGAAAGTTTTTGTCCTATTACAATTAGATTTTCCTACAGTCTTGCTCTTCTTCAATCATTGTTCTTAATATCAGTTTTTACTTCATTCGCCGGCCGGAGTGGCCGTACGGTTCTAGGCGCTACAGTCTGGAGCTGAGCGACCGCTACGGTCGCAGGTTTGAATCCTGCCTCGGGCATGGATGTGTGTGATGTCCTTAGGTTAGTTAGGTTTAATCAGTTCTAAGTTCTAGGCGACTGATGACCTCAGAAGTTAAGTCGCATAGTGCTCAGAGCCATTTGAACCTTTTTTTACTTCATTCCATTTCTTTTGGTATTCTTTATTTGACTTTGCTCCCCAAATACTGTACTCTAATTAAAATTACTTTGTCACTGGCATTTCAGAGTGTCGAGTGATATGGGCCAGCCGCCAACCAATTGCAGCTCCTTTTTGAGTGCCATATGTTCGCTGTGTTGCTTGTTTTATAAGTATGTCCAGCACCTTGTGAAGTACAGCCCTCCCCACTGCAGTGTGTCAATTACAAAGTAATTTTAACCAGAGTTGACTGTCACTCCTCTTGTTTGTTGTTTGCTCTGTTGTTCATAACAATACCAATTTTTTGGGTATTCTCTTCTTTACTTACAGATTTATTTTCCTTTTGTCAGCAACTCTGAATGTTTCTTCTGAATTATTCTTTGATTTCTTTCATACTTATTTCAGAGGATTTCCATAGTGTTATTTTTGATATTTTCTTTATGGACTTGTGACAGTTTTGCTTTCCTTTATTTCTTCGTTGATCATCCTCAGTGTTGACATACTGGCTGAAAAAATGGGTTGTGCGAGCACAACACTATCTACTGTAAATGATGTAGCCAACAGATGCATAGTTGTGTAGCCAA
Organism: Schistocerca americana; assembly: GCF_021461395.2. Lineage (NCBI taxonomy): Eukaryota > Metazoa > Arthropoda > Insecta > Orthoptera > Acrididae > Schistocerca > Schistocerca americana. The sequence goes on along the minus strand of NC_060121.1, from coordinate 942,277,777 downwards.
CAGATGCATAGTTGTGTTTCACAGTCTTTTACTTTCACTTTCACTGTTCACCCCCACCCCCCTCCTGCGCCAATATTACACAGTTATATATGGCCAGTGCACTATTGATTAAACTTTCCATAAGACTCATTAGTAGTTTGCAGGCAAACATCCATGTACTGCTACAATAATTAACTATTGAGCATCTATGAGCAGTAAAAACCTAACCACAAAGTTCACTGTTCTTGAAGAAGAAAGGTATGTATGGAGCAGACACTGTCATTGTCTTAACACATAGCCTAATTGTGTAACACTTATTCCATAGTTAAGTTGAAACATTGTTGTAGTTCTAACCAACACAGCTTTCTCGTCTGAAACTCGGCTGTGGACTGACTGTCTCGTGACCAAAAATCGAGCCCTCATATATCCTCACAATAATAGGTGCTGAAACTACATATTGTTCGAAGTTTACTTTACAGAAATTACAATTAAAACTTAACTCATTAAATTAACTGAATACATCGAAAGATTCCGTTTTTTTTAACATTTTCTTCTACTATAAGAGTTGGGCCGAATTATTTGTACCTTGAAATTAACAAATATAAGTATGCAAACAATACTTTGGACAAAACTATTTATTACTTTGGAATTAATTAAGAGCCAGCTTTGCTAATATGTTTTCGAATAGTGCCAAGTAGATCCTTAAAGATTACTATTAGTTGTTCCCCAGATATTTATAATTAGTACCAAATATATATTTGTTTATACAACAACAATAGAATTTAAGTTACAAAACAATTACTGATTTTGCCCTATAATGAAAGATGCTAAGTAGTAATAGTCAAACTAAATTAGAAAATCAATTGCATACATAAAACTAAGCGCAAAATTAGTTCTTATGTTATATTCTTTAAAACTGAGGGCCAACCTTTCTCTTTTATGAAAATGGAGATTATACTCGTGTATGTTAATGGTAATTACTTCAAAATGAAAAGGTGAATTTTAAGGCGGCAGATGGTAAAACAAGAGGGCAAGTAAAAATATCCCAGCTTGCTTCGTCACATCACCCCCCCCCCCCCCCCCCCCATTGGATTGACCAGATATATATTGCAAAAAAATCCCCATACCATATATTTACATACAGTATATTGTACTTTTGCACAAAATATCCACAACTTTTAACAAAATTCTGCATCATCATCATAAGTGATGTCCTTTTTGGGTAAGCGAAGATTACATTTAAAGATACACATCATTTTATAGAAATCCTGTCTTGCTTAACAAAAAATTAATTCTCATTGGTAGCAAATAAGTTAAATAACACTGCACTCATGTTTAGACAAAAAATTTCACTTGCTCCTTGTTTATTAATTTTCACAAGCACTTTCACTTTTTCAATGAGCTTTCACAAACCTTCTCACAAAGTTGTCCACACCTTCAACAGGTCCAAGTGGCAGTTAGCAAGGAAATGCACTGCGATCAGTTCCCTTGGAGGTGGTTCTCCTCCATCACAATACATGAAGAAATTAGATAAAATATCCTACTTTAGTTCACTTTTACTTCTAACTTAGGTGTAAGAAAAAAATGTCAATGGCAAATGATAGTTGTTAAATCATAAATAAATACATTACATAGTTCTCATAACACTACAATAATGAGCACTAAAATTGACTATAGTATGAAAGGTTGTGACTAGAAAAAATTCTAAATCAAGTGCACATTACACTACAAAACATTACTCTAAGTCATAACTGTCTAAAACTGGTTAAACTGGAAAGATTTGGGTCTCTTCCCCATTTGCAAAATAGTAAAATCTCAATATGTGCAGTAGCATAGATTCACTAATCGTTGGATTATGAAAGCAGAATGGTGTCACCATTACATGGCTTAATTACTATTCAAATCAAAATTAAGGGGATGGAAGTTGTACCAAATCATTGCCCCATTTCTCTACCCAACTCTAAGCACTACTCTTATTCAACCAGAAAATTAGATCATCACAAAATGTAACCAAATGGTTGACTTCTCAGAATATTCAGATCAGTCCAGCACCACAGTTATCAATCATCAAAATTACTGTTCTTCATTCCAGTATTACCACTTTAAGCTCATAATTCCTCAGAACAGAAATAGAAGTTTTCAGATAACCTATAGATCTGATAATGCAGCATTCTGTGACTTGTATTTCACTAATATTGTTCTTTCTGTTATGCTCTCATTCCCAGCTGCAGTGTCATGAATTGCACAATATACACAGTACCCATTGTTGCCTGGTTTAAAAATAGATCATCAGGATAGTTACACCACATTTGTTTGTATACAGTTATCTTTTTCATTACTCAGTCGTGCCTGTCAGCTCCATTATTTTACTTACCTTTCTTACTTTGTTAGCTAGTGGAGTGCATTCTCAAAAAATATCCCTACTGCAGAGACATGCTCCGAAAGCATTAAGACCCTAACATTATTCATTATTTTCTCATTATTGTTTCATTATCTAATAAATAAACACCTGCTCTGCTTATTCAATGCAAAATTGACTGTACTGAAAAGCATCCCACAGTAACAGATCCTTATGCTATGGCAAACTTTACTCTCATTACTGATCAGACAAAATTATCACTTGGAAAAACTATTACTTGCTTGACATTCTGCCCTGAAGGCGATGTACATACAAACCTTGCTTATTCTTTCCACACACATTACTCCAGGCAACTATGTTTTAAGTTGTAATTCCTTAATGTTAGAAAAGGCTGTGCCATGAAACACTTCTATAAGTATATAGTTATCTCAATATACTGACTGCACCGAACACAAACACTTCCATTACACCACAATTAATATTAAGATCTAGTATTTCAGATGGTTTATGCTGCACATTGTCTCTGCTGCTGCACCAAATTATACTAATTTCAAGCATGAGCTGATTACTTCAGATGTTAATTATCCTTGACATATGCTGACACCTTTCATTTTCAGTTTACCTTACCTTCTTGACAGAAATTCTTTAACCATGGAACCACTTTGCTTTCTTCCATCCTCTTATGATTCCCTTACTTATAACTAACAAAACATAATATATACACTAATAACACTGATAAAACTTAGCCAAAATATTAAGTATGTTACTGCACAAAATCAAATAACAGTCAAAGAAAGAATGTTTCTGATTTACTTATAAACTACAGATAGGATAGGAGGAGAGTTTGACTGCCTCAGGAAACAAGAAAAATGAGACAGACAGCTGGGGTAAGCAATATTGCCACATAATGAATCCAACATAGAGACTGATGACCCCCCTCCCCTTCCAACACAGAATGTTGAACCCCCTACTTGCTATTTTCACAAGTAATTTGTCCCAAATATTACATCAGTGCTGAGATTTTGAACTTGAAATTGCACTCCAACAGCTGTCCTGTCAATACCGCAGTTAATAGTACCTCTTGTTTCACACTCTTTGATAGCTTACCAGTAACACCAATATTTTTTATTCCAGAAACATGCATCACTGCTATACTCTCTGTGTTCTTAATAGATTCAACAAATGCCTGTGAAACATCATTCAAATCACTACCACTGTCCAGTAAACTCTTAACACATTTACTTTGTACACTTGCTGTTTTTACAGGGTGACACACTTCCTTTTTGCTTACCATGTGAGTTTCTTCATACACCAAATCCTCATTAATTCTTTCCCTGGAAAAACTATCATCTTGCTTACCAAACTGATTATCAGACATAGTCAAATGACAAATAGCATGGTCCTATTCTTTCTTTACTTGCCACATTGCCATCATTATCAATTATAAATTCAAACACCTCATCCTCATCACTATTGGATTCGTAATTGCTATCATCATTACAACTGCTGTCAGAATCAGACCTGCTGTCACTTTCGCTGTGCTTTAGATTTTGTATCTCTTCCACCTTTTTCTCCATTTCTGTCAATTTTGAATCTACATTTTCATTTACTTTTACTGGTTTTTCCTCTACCACTACTGCACTCTTGGTTTCTACATCCGTTTCAAAATCATTTTAATCTGGGCGATTTGGTTCTCAAGTTTAATCCTATTTTCAGCACTTTGTTTCTTGAAAACATCCACCTTCCTACTATTGACATCTTCTCTCTCTCTTCTACACATTCACTACTCAATGTTAATTTCTCATTAGTATTATATACTACTTTCTTTATACTATTTTCCCACCTCCTAATGTCTTCTTTCAAACTAATTTTCATACTATTCAAACGACTCATAATTTGCCTTAACATCGCTTCCACTTTTCCGTCTGCCATACACTTTTGTTTTTGCTGACTTAACCTTAACGACTTCATCCACTTCAGTACTGTTTTTGTCCATTTTGCTCTTTGCAATAGGACTTTCATCTCCGTCCTCCAAAGTTACATTCATGTTTGATTTATAATTGTCTACAGAACCAGTCCCCGTTGTGCCTTGTCTCCTGTCTTGTTCATTAAGGCCACTCATTATTTATCACTTAATACAAAACAGCTTTTGCTGTTAAATTATTTTATTCTCATTCTCCTGCTGCTCAGCTGCTGCAGTTGTCATCCAATTCATCATCTGTATGGCTGTGGCAAGTTGTAATTCTTTTGGTGAAGCGTCTTGTTTATCTCGGTCAGCTGTGTCCACCTGCATGCTGATTGGCTGCTCCTGTACTCAGTGGCTGCTTCCATGGAACCCACTCACTGATTGGCTTCTGCACCTTCTTTGTTATGAAACCCCACCACTGATTGGCTGTAGCATCTCTTCCATTTAAAACTGTACTGTAAACAATTCAAGTTCACACTTCACTGTCAAATTTTGTGAGTTCTAGTTTATTGTGCCCACATACAATATTCCTCACGTCGGGACACCGCATGCGAAGGCTTTGCCTTCTTTTATTTCTTCGTTGTTCGTCATCGGTGTCGACGTACTGGCTGAAAAAATAAGTTGTGGAAGTACAACACTGTCTACTGTAAATGATGTAGCCAACAGATGCACAGTTGTGTTTCACAGTCTTTTACTTTCACTGTTCACAACCCCCCCAATAATACACAGTTATATATGGCCAGTGCACTATTATTTAAACTTTCCATAAGCCTCATTAATAGTTTGCAGGCAAACCTCCTCATACCACCACAATAGTTAACTATTGAACATCTACGGGCAGTAAAAACCTAATCACAAATTCACTGTTCTTGAAGAATAGAAAGGTACGTATTGAGCAGACACTGTAATTGTTTTAACACACAGCCTAATAGTGTAACACTTATTTCGCAGTTAAGTTGAAGCATTGTTGTTGTTCTAACCAACACAGGTTTCCTGCCCGAAACTCGGCTGTGGACTGACTGTCTCGTGACCAAAAATGGGCCCTTTTATATCCGCACACTGCAATGTGTCAATCACAAAGTAATTTTAACCAGAGTATATATCTGTTGCTCATAACTTTTTTGGGTATTCAATTCTTTACTTACAGATTTGTTTTCCTTTTGTCAACATCTCTGAATGTTGCTTCTGAATTAGTCTTTGATTTCTTTCATACTTGTTTCAGAGAATTTCCAATTTTTGATATTTACGTTACGGACTTCATGAGGTCTTTCCACTATCCTATCTATAACAAACAGCTTGTCATCTCCAGGAAGGCTATTTCTGTAACACTAAGAAGTCTTCCCATTCCTCTGTCTAATCTCTTACTCCCTCTAACAGCTGTCCTTTCATCTTTGTTTTCTCTAATCTCAAGTGAGTGACCTGCCACTCCTTTTTAGCTTTCCTCAATGTATCCTTCTTTCTTTCCTGAGGAAGGAGCTAACAGGTTTCCGTTTTGGATGCTTGTATTGGACATCATGAAAGTGAATGCTGGCTAGCTTTTGTTTATAAAATATAATCAATGACTGTTCCACTTTCATCAACCCAATTACTGCTGTTGATTTTGTGAGGGCAAGTATTTCCTGCAGTACAACTTGCCAATCACACAGGTATCTAAAACCTGATCATCTATTATGCGAACATTTATGAATGGCACCCGGAAAGTAAGTTCCAATCAGTCATTAAAGGAAACCACGCTGAGAATATGATGAAGTTTTGCACAGATTTGTTGAGCAGTCTCTCTAGTATGCCTGTCGATTGTGTCATGTCGCTCTTTACAGTTCTGAGCAAACAGTGAGCACATAAAGATGACAATAAAATTGTGTACTCTGCCAGGTACGGCTGCCTGCCGAGAGATTTTTGCATGGTTCCAGGCAACCTCACATAACATAGCTGTCAGACACTTCCTTCTTCATGACACTTTTCAGTCCCACACTGCAGGATGCTTCTGCAGTGTTTTTGATTGGAAGTGTGTAATCTCCAACCATACAGCCCAGATGACCTTCCTCTGATTTTTGTCCCTGCTCACATGAGCTGCTGGCTACAAGGACAACAATTTGGGACAGACAATGAGCTGCAAAGCAATGTACAGAATTTGTGGAAAGCATAGGCAGCTGCGGCTACGATGAGGGTATTGGAAAGCGGGTACAAATTATGATAGAAGTCCAAGTCAGAGTGGCGACTATGTAGAGAAGTAGCTAGAAAATATAGCCGACTGTCACAGATAACATTTCTGATTTTCGCCGTGGTTTCCATAGCGTGACTGATTGAAACTTACTTTCTAGATAACCCTCATAAATCTCCTATAAATATTTTTTTTTCACAATACAATTGGTCCTCTAAGTCATTCAGAAAACTTTGCTTGTACCATACAGTACATACTTCCATTCCGGTTTACTGGTAGTTGCTTTCTTCCTAATAAATTGAACCTCATGGCAGATATCATACTCTTTCTGGAGTACGAACCGAACTCCAGTTTCGCTCCGCTTTATTTCACTAATTCTGGTGACAATTTAACTGAATTCTTCAGTTATATTAGTCAGGTTTCAATATCAGGATACTACCCCATCTCAAGCTATTAGTTCTAGGAACAGAAAATCCAGGATGGAATAATGAAAATATTATGGAAAGGATAGATTGCTACTCACCATATAGCAGAGATGTTGAGCTGCACATGGGTACAATGAAAAAGACTGTGGAACAAGTAATCTTTCAGCCAGAGAGGCCTCCTTCCAAATTAGACAACATACGCCCACAACACTCATTTAAACGCAACTCACACACGCGTGATCGCTGTGGCTGCCGAGGTCAATCTGTGACTCCACATCCCCACTATATGCTGGATAGCAATCTACCCTTTCCGTAACATTAATTCTCAGATTCACTTTTGCATGAAAAATTGTCAGCATCGCTCGTACACTAGCACCTAATCATCCAATACACCTTAAAAAAAGACCTTCACTGCTTCAAAGTTTGAGAGTACTTAACTGAAGCTTTATTGAATCAGTGACATATTATGTTTTTGTGCCCTACAGACAATTCTCCCACTGTATCAGCATCATGTCAGCAGCAGAAATAGTATCCTCCACAAAGCCGGGTGTTCAAATTGCGATGCTAAACTGAAGCGGTAAAATCAACAGCGCTGGCCATTTGTGTTTCCGCTGGGGAATATGCCTCTACTACAAATCCTCCCACTAAATATACTGATTTTGCATGCAGCAAGAGGTACTACTCACCTACTCCCACAGATAGGATACCACCTGGCTGAAATTATCTCAGTCACAAAGTGGGAATGAAGTCCTCCACATCTGAATAATACCAAATATAAGGTTTTCAACTGGCTACCCAATGGCTAAGTCAAGAAACAGCTTACTCACTGCAACCAACAGTTACTAACACCAAACTCAGCCCATAGTGTAGATCCTCAACGTGCAGTGTGCTGGCACCAGCACACCAGGCGGCAAAGAGGTTGCGAGAAGATTGACGGAGGCCAAAAACAGACTTGCAGGCAATGCGCTGCCAACACTCTCTTGGCCAGCAGTATTCAGATCGCCGCGACGGATGAGAGAGTCAGTTGTCACACTGAGTGGGCTCGAGTCTGTCGCTCCGAGTGAGTTCCAAGTCTGTCATCAGTCGCAGCCCAGTTGGAGCCGCAGTCACAGTGTGACCAGAATAGTGTACATAGCGGACTATGTACTTCACCAGCAGTGAGGCTAACTTTGAGTATTATAGAGAACTAGACCCACAACTACTATCTTATGTAGATTTCTCATTCTTAGGAATAAAGAACCCAGTTAATATATGCGTGCAGTTTGTGTTAAAGGAAGAGGATACCAGCCACCAAACAACATCCTCTCCTTGCTGCCTTGGTACAAGCCTACAAAGACAATGAGACAACATAAAAGATGGCCACGAGTATAATTCAGAAGATTTTGCTTGCTTCTCTTATATTTGAGCTTGCATGGGTGCTCACTGATAATTTCTTGTTGTGTTCTCACACATATCCCAGGAGGAGAGCCACATAACTAATCAACTTTTTCTTTTCAGAGGTTTTGCTTGCTTTTTTGCTTTAATGTATCTGTGTAAACCGTGGCTACCCCGCCCCATCCACCCTGTGCCCTCACACCTCAACCACAGATCGCCAGTCTGATGGATCTAACACAAGCTTTTCAGTTTCAGAACCACAAAATTGCTGCCTTACTGACAACAGTACAGCAACCTCTGGCTGCAAAAGCTGCATCGGCCACCCTACAGGCCGATCGACAAGCCCAACGAATGCCACCGACCAGCATACCAATGTACAATAATACAATACCAATAGCCATTATTTAGGTTTTATTTTTAGGCAACCAGTTTCAACTTTACATTAAGTCATCTTCAGGCCCGCTTAAATTGAGTAACTTTTGTGTTACAAAACACAGCAACAAAGTAACTGGTGTGAAGATTATTACGGGCATTCGTGGTCCTTGGACAGCTGTCAGCAACTTGAGGAGCAACTCCAAGGATCGTGCATGCCCGTAATAATCTTCACGAGACCAGTTACAGTGCTGCTGTGTATTGTAACACAAAAGTTACTCAATTTAAGCAGACCTGAAGATGACTTAATGTAAAGTCGGAACTGGTAGCCTAAAAATAAAACCTAAATAACGGCTATTGGTATTGTATTATTGGAAATTGACCAGCTGTAGTCCCACACTCCAGACAGAGGATGGAGGTACATTCTTTGAGCATACCAATGTTCTGGCAATTTTAATGACACCAAAGAGTAATGGCTCAAATACCTGACACAGTTCCAAGCTCATTGTGTAGTTCATCGAGTTCAAGGTACTGTGAAGTTACAATATTTTCTTTTGATTGTGGAGTCCCCACTGTTCAGGTAAATACAAAAACTATTCCCAGTTGTCTCTCACAACAAACTCTGTTATGACTAAGTAATCGCTGCATTAACTCAGTACTATGACCAGCAAGTCCAAGTAGCTGCAGCTAGATATCACTTCTTTCAACTGCAGAAAAAGCCGGAACAGATGTACCATCGGTGGGTACACAGAATTAATGGGCATGACTAGGAAGTGTTACGCTGATCCATCATTTCCTCAAGTGCTGCAAATCATAGAGCAATATGATTCGGTTGCCATAACGGCCGATAAGTTTGACCAGGCCCCGATTTGTTAGGTCGAGTCTCCCCACGCTCAAGACGACCCCAAGCAGCCACAACAACGAGCACGTACACAGCTGCATGGACAGTCATAGTCTAGGTAAACAGACCTGTGAACTTAGTGAAGTCTTGCCCTAGAAGTTTTGCTCACCATAAAACACAGGATTGCTCATCACGTAATTTTTTTTTTTGCAATGGCACAAAAACGCAAATTTTGCCAGCTCCCAGAGAAAACATGCTCATGCACATGCAGTGAACATTGATGGTGATAAAGTCCCACACTCATTTACAGAGCGTAGGAGAACAACGCGGGAGACCCGTGCCGCCGTACTAGACAAGGTCCTAGTGGAGGTGGTTTGCCATTGCCTTCCTCCGACCGTAATGGGGATGAATGATAATGATGAAGATGACACACCACCACCCAGTCATCTCAAGGCAGGTGAAAATCCCTGACCCCACCGGGAATCAATCCCGGGACCCCCGTGCTCGGGAAGCGAGAAATCTACCACGAGACCATGAGCTGCGGACCAGTGAACGTTATGTTTTCCAAACCTGCAATAGGTTCCGACTAAAGTAAGATTAAGTTTGTGACTCATTCTCACACTAGTGCTGTGCAATGATGTTCTATTATTACGAATTTCTGGCCGTCATATGAACTTTCCTGAGACACTGGCGCCTCAGTAAGTTTGCTAAATCATGCCGCGTATGGACAGTTAGGCTCACCACCCCTTTCTAAATCTAGCAAGCACCTCACTGCTTTACAATGGACAGGAAATTCCAGTTCTTGAACAGTGTAGTTTGCCTGCCACATACAAATCTATCACCAGGACAGTGAATTTTACTGTGCTGAAATCAAGACACAGTGAGAACATTTTCGGTTTAGATGCCTTTGATTTGTTTGGCCTTAGCACCCAGAACATTGTACTTTCCATATTGACTTGTGATCCAAAAGACAATGTCACTAGCTCAAAGAAGTTCCTGAACTGTTTTCAGAAGGAATGGGAAAAACTAATAACTTAGTAGCACATGTTATGTTGAAATATAATGCACAGCCTAAGTTTTTTCAGGCCCGCCCCATTCCAATTGCTTTAGGAGACAAAGTAGCCAGTGAATTGCAAGATAATGGTGCAATTGCTCTTATTCAAGCTAGTCAGTGGACAAGTCCACTGGTTTTGTTACCTAAGCCTTCTGGTTGCATTTGCATTTGTGTTGACTTCAGATCTACAGTCTACCCACAGACAATAGTTGACACTTATCCGTTAACTCATCCTGAAGAACTCATGGACAGGCTTGGTGCAGGACGTTACCTTTCTAAGACAGATTTGAATGATGCCTATTTGCTAATTCCATTGGATGAAGAATCACAGAAAGTGTTCGTTGTAACTACACACTTGGGACTATTGAGGTATTTGTTTTTGCCCTTTGGCAGTGCTTCCGCACCTGCCATTTTTCCTTCTTACTTGGAACAGCTGACTGCAAAAGTGCCACCTTGATGATACTGTCATCTCAGGTCATACACCAGAGGAATACATTGCCAATTTGCATACTCTTTTTTTGAGTGTCAGAAGCAGGACTTAAGTGCCATCTCGAAAAATGCGACTTTTTCCAAACTGAACCACAATACTTAAGCCATGTGATTAAGTCAGGGTGCGCACCTCCTTCAATCTCATTTTCTTGCAACCATGGACTGCCTGTTCCTTGCGATGTGTGTGAACTGCAGTCAGTACTATGCAAGATGACATACATTTGGTTCATACCAAATGCCACTTAGATCGCAGCTCCATTGCATCGCAAAAATGTACCCTTTGTGTGGACTAAAGATTGTCAACGCAAAATGTTTTTGCTTAGTAACAGATGCTTCTTCATACGGAATTGGCATTATGCTTTCATTCAGAATTGGTGCACAAGACAGACCTATTGCCTTTGCCTCAAAGCTGTTAACTCAAAACTCAGTGCAATTTCTCTTGAATTGGATGAGGGCCTTGGTATTGTGTATGGTGTGAAGAAATTCCATCTCACTTTGTTCTATTTAGAGGGATCATCTTGGCCTCATTCATTGAACAGTATCCAAAACTGAGTTGTGCGCTGATGTGCTCATCCCGAAGTGTTGCAAAAGGATGTGTGTCGATTGCTCCACCACGGACATGGGGGAATTGTTCGCACTAAAGAGTTAGTGCGACGGCACTAGTTGCCAGGGCATGGATGCCCATAGTGAACAGATGATGTCATAGTGCCATACATGTGTGGAGAACAAATCCGCTCTACCACAGATGTTCTCAGCTTAGCCTAAAACTCAACTGCTGTGGCAACGAGTGCACATTGACTTCGCAAGATCGTTTTGGAGCGCTTATTGGCTCATAGTGGTAGACTGTTTTAGAAAGTTTCCATTTTCGGAGCCTATGAACTCTCACACATCGTGTAGCACCACTCAAGTATTGTCAATATTTTGCATAGATGGTTTGCCAGAAGTACTTGTTTTGGACAACAGACCACAGTTCACTTCTCGTGACTTTGAAGAGTTTTATGAACACAATGGCGTTCATCATCTCGTAAGTGCTTCATTTCACCCACAGTCCACTGGAGCAGCAGAACGCTTCATATGCACTTTCAGGCAACAGATGGCCAAGCTTCATACCACCCACACACAGGAACACACCCTGCGACTCTTTTCTCGCCCCCTATCGCTCCCACCCACGAGACGGACCATCACCAGTGGAACTTCTGCACGGCCGCTGCCATCGGATGCTGCTACAATTGCTCTACCCACTGCAGCATCCGGCATCGCCAATGGTCTGCAAGTATCGCTTTGCTCCACGTGATCTTGTTCTGTACAGGGTTTATGGCAACCGTGGGTGCTGGGAAAGAGGAGTGATCCAGGAACGCATTGGCTTTTATATGCAGTTAATTGCAGGTCCCGATGGTTTGCAGCGTCACCACAAGAACCAAATTCACACACGTCCCTCGCCACGTGATTCTGCTGCTTTTCGTCCCTCAGATTTACGTCTTCACAGGCCTACGCGGTCTTCACAGCTGCCCGCTGGTGCCACGAGGGCACCCCAGGAGGAGCGGACAGACAAAGCGCCCTCACCCCCACCGTCCCTGCTCGCTGACCCCACAGACTTGGACCCACCATTGCCATTACTGTCAACACCCCAGCACACACCCTCATGCCCGGACGTGTGCATCAGCAGCAGTTCCGGAGAATGTTGCTGTTACTTAACAAGCCAGATGGTGCAGTAGGGTGGGGAGTACACCGTCCTCCACAGTCTCAGCTCCCAGCCCGTCTCTACATCCAGGGTCCTGCCTCCCTCCCCGTTGTCATTTGCAGTCTCACTACACGACTACGGTGTGGCACATGGGACGGAGGAATGTGCTGGTGTAAGCTGGCACCAGCACACCCGCAGCAAAGAGGTTGCAAGAAGATTGACAGAGGCCAAACAAAGACTCGCAGGCAATGTGCCGCCAACACCCTCTCAGTCACCAGTATTTAGATCACCGCTGCGGACAGGAAGGCCAGTCTGTCGCACTGACTGGGTTCGAGTCTGTTGCACCGAGTGAGTTCCAGTCCACCATCAGTCGCAGCCCAGCTGGAGTCGCAGTCACAGCCTCTAGCTCAGAGTCGGGCAGCCCATAGCGACCAGAAAGTGTACATAATGGGCTTTGTACATCACCAGCAGTGAGGCTACATGGATTATTACAAAGAGCTTCAATGACAATGACTATCTTAAGTGAAGAAGATTTCTTATTCTTAGGAATAAAGAACCTAGTTAATATGTGTGTGCAGTTCATGTTATAGAAAGCGCATACTGGCCACCAAACAATATCCTCTCCTTGCTCCCTCAGTAGAAGCCTACAGAGACAACGAGACAACACAAAACGTGGAACCATTAGAAAAACTATCCCTGTAAACCCCATCATGTATCGTTGACAGGAAGATCCAAAGAAATTTCCTAAAATTGGGATACCCAGATTGTGTAATTTTTGCAATCATGGTGAGGACCAAACAACCTAACACATTTATATCAATCTGGATTGCCCCATCCAGTTCTACCTCAAGGAACTCATGTCAGCAACTCATCGTGAAATGAGCTTAACTAGCCTAACTCATCTCCTTTGTTCTGTAAATACTTGGGCCTACTTTCGTTTTTTATCCATTGTTTCCTACAAGTGTTTTATTTATATGTTCTGTTCCCAAAATATGTACTCCTTTATGTCATTTAATTTGTAATCTGATGATTGTAACACATTTAAAAAAAATATAGTCATGTAAGAAACAAATCAAAGCTACATACATACCTTCAGTCCACTTCACTCTAAACTCACATGATAAATGTTGTCACCTTTTGAATCAGCCACAACGTCTCAGTGGTACCAAAGTTATGATATGTAATGAAACATAGATAAAGTTTTGTCAGCCGATATTTCGTTTCTTAACTGATTACCATACTACGGTGCAGAAATGATGTCATAGAACCTCTAACTTAGAATATTACACTCTTATCTTGCAAGAATATAAATGCACATGTATTATGTAAAATTAACAATTTTACTAAAATTCAATAAATGAAACATCATCTTCAACTGTTGTATGTTTAATATATCTAACTCATACAGTGTGTAGCAAAAGATCTACAAAACATGAAATGCCATATCTTTTTTGCACCTTGTTTAAAAAGTAAACAGGTTTCACCCCACAAGGCAACATAGGTATTACATTATTTTTTAAAACAGTCACTAACATGAAATCTGAAACATCACACAAATAAAAACCTTTATTCACAACTAAATCAATAATGATAATAATAGTACTAACTAAAATGAGCTCAATTTATGTATCCAGTTAGAGTATATGTTCTTTTTCAAACACCAGACCTTTAGATGGAATGTCTCACAAACAAAGCATTTGTTTTTGAAGATAATATGAAGACTGATATTTCTACAAGTCAAAATATTTCTGCTGAAGCAATTGTTTCACTGTATGTTATAAAAGAAACTAAATTTATTTCATTTTCCTTAAATAAACAATTTTGTGTGACTGGCTCTTGCACTCTGACGTAATGAAAAGTGGTACAGTGCTCATCACTATTTTTTACAACTGTAAGTGTTGAAACTGGTCTTTGTAAGCTTTATTCCAGCATTTATGACTAGCATTAAAAGTGATGAAGAATCTGTCTGCTGATAAAAGGGTCTGTTCACAATTGTGTCCCTAGGAAATCTTTGCCACTAACCAACCCATTACAGCATTTTCCATGCTGTCCACTGGTAGCAAAAGTTTATATTCCTTTTGCACATTCATTTCTGACCTTACAGAAAGACACTTATGCACTTCTCTGCAAGATTATGATATTTCTCCACATTGATTCTTGTACTCAATAGGCTAGCCCTTAACTATCACATGTATGGACTTTCAGTGTTTTCACTGTTACCAATACTTCTGAATTTCCCAGTGGGAAGAGAGAGTAGCCTCACTATTTTTTTTAACATTTATTTGCACATTACTGTAAGAAACAGACATCCTAAACTTCATTCTGGTATGATTAAATAATACGCACCAATTACAAATTGCTACAAATGGACAACATGATAGGAAGAATTTCATCATTCCAAAATTAAAGTCTTTCTGAACCTGTTTAAAGTTGTTTAGCCTGCACAAGTCTGACATTTCTAGACTTTCCATTTGATACATACATCAGTTTGACTGAAAAGTACACATCTTGAAACATCAGCAGAGAAATTCGACACAGATGTTCTGGCTGTATCACATATGAAAAGCTTCACAAATGCATTAGAGTTGTAAATTCAATGACAGCAAGAGCTGCCCAAAATTATGCCATGTTTAACTGGTAACAGCTGCAGTTATGATTGACTGTATTGCTGAGGGAAGCTTTCGGACATGCTTCTGAACACTTGTGAGTTGATGAGTTACACCAATCCCAATCTCTTTGCATGTGGTGAAACAATTCATTGACTCAACAAAAGGGTAAACTGATAAAAGATGATCTCAAAAACTGTGACCACAGCAGTATTTCACATGGTGGCTTTGCAAAATAGCATCAATGAACAACTATTATTTTGAAGGAGGAACTTTTTTTTTCTTACAGCCAAAATCTTGTTGTGTAAATTACATAATTTTTCTTCCGTATCACCAAGAGTGATTCTGTTCTTCTAAAGTTCATTACATGTTACAATTTTCCTTTTTTGAAGAAAGGAAAGATGATTAAAATTAAATGTTCCATGTATGATAAGGTCATTTAGAGAGAGCACAAACATGGACTGGGAAGAGAAATTAGCCAAGCCCATTCAAAGGAAACATCCTGGTATCTACCTTAAGCAATTCAGGGAAATCACACTTGGATGGCCAGAGTGGGATTTTAACAGTCATGCTCTAGAATGAGAGTCCAGTAGTGTCTTACCACTGTTTCCCTGTTTGGTTTAATATTATTTTTTCACATATTAAAATTTACTACTGTTTACTATATCGAGATTTTGAAACAGGTGACATTACCTAGAGCAACCTACTAGGGCCCTTTTTTTGTCAAACTTATTTCCTTGTTTCTAACCTCCAGTCCTGTCACCCCCCACCCCCCTCCTTTTCCCTGTTTCGTACATCATCAATGGCCAGCAGAAATGTGACCGACATGGAGGCAAATATGTTCCTGGTTAACACTACCCATTTGTTGACAACCGTAAACAGCATTGTCAGAGCAGCAAAGGGAAAGGAATAGTAGGAACTGCTCTCTTACACAATTCTAATAATGACAAATGTCCTCATGGGAAATAGCTGAAGGAGAGCATAATCACACCTGAATTCTATATTTGAAACTACGTAACTCGGGATGCAGCAAACTGAGCAGGAAGAGAAAAAAAAATGTGTGCAGACAGTTCTTCCAAGGTAACACTGAATAAGAATTCCTTGTGATAGCTCCATTTATGTATGGACAAAAGGTTTCTTTATCAACAAAAGAAAAAGGGGGGGGGGGAGAATCACTGTTGCCCGAGTATTCCTTGCACAAGAGATTCAGTGCATCTACTGTTACAAAAATATTTCATCCATATTGGACTAAGGTACTCTGTGGTTATACTGAAATAGAAAATTTTATTGAATTATAACAACTGGACACGTTATATGTGACTGGATCTTGCAGTTCAAATGTACGGTTCTCATTACTACATTCTTACTCTTTTTGATAAGATACTGGAGGAGAGGTACCTTCACGATGAAACAAACTTTATGACAATTTTATTCATAGTTAAGTGCCAGACCTGCAGTAAAAAAAGGAAAAGAAATCTAAATCTCAGAATGGTAACTATTGTTACTACTGTGAAAAGCTGTAACCTGATGCTAATGCAAGCTCTGTTTATGAAGCTACTGATTTCATACCTTTGCATTATCTCATTGCAACTGATTGGAACTATCTCTTATCAGTTGACTTTGACATTCATAATCATCAGTAAAGGATGAATCCACTTTTAGTTCAAAAGTGTGACAGCACAAACTAACATTTAAAAAAGAATATTATGATTCTGTATGTGTAGTCCTGTCATGCCTAGAAAAGCTTCCTTCAGAAAACTGAAAATGTGTTACTTACGAGTTTTAAATAGTACTCAATATTTATCACAAAACTACAATACAACAAAATGAATTCCTCCAAAGTTCTATATACTCAGTTTTTTTATTACATGTTTGAGAAGTATAAATGACAAAACCAGAAGACTGAACACAACCGTAAATGTCTTCAAACAAAGTTTTATACAATGTTGTGTAATACAACCAGAAACATGTACATGAAAATGTTACATTTAAATACAGATGCAGTCATTTTGTAACATAAATAAATAAACATAAAATTACACAGATATGAGTTAAAGAGATCAAGTGTGCTTAAAGAAAATAAATTGAGCCTGTGTTTTCAGCGTTAAAAAATGCTGCTTACACACCACAAAAACAGAATATGTGAAATTAAATCAGAAATAAACAAGATTGTCAGGCCTAGTCATGAAATTGTATATTTATTAACAGCGGTCATTCCAACAGTCTCTCCTTTTTATTTTTTCATGCAGAGAAAGAAATTTACTTCCAACTTATCACAGATATCTTTATGTTGGGTTTTCATGGTGAATGTGATCATAAGAACACACTTTTTTTTTTTTTACACTTGTGTACACACACACACACACACACACACACACACACACACACACACACACACACACACACACACACACACACACACACACACACACACACTCTTTTATATATATATATCTATATATGTAGACGCTTTAAAAAATTCTTTCTGCTTTAATAAATCAATCTACCAAAATATGGAAACAACTATAGAAAAATTATTGCAACATTTGGAACAACAGGCAGGCGTTTCATGTGTGTTTTGTCACCAAGCATATACAACCGTATTTCCAGTTGTGATTAAAAGCAAATATGGAGTTGGTAAATATTTTAACAACACAATATTTTGTTTTGAATACTTAGCTGACATATATGAATATCAAACAGGACACGCATCCTCTTTTTTTTTATGAAAAACAAAACAAAGCACATTAATTTTAGAGAATTACAAACTGATACTAGCAATAGATTTACAGAAGTATTAAGTTACTGAAAAATACAATTGTATGACAAACTTGAACAATTTTATTTTTATTGCTGAACATAAACACAAATCAATTCAGGCCACATTTACAGTAATCAGACAAAACAAATGACAGATATGGCACAGAATACAAACACAGTGGAAAATTCTCGCTGTATTGTATGTGACAACACTTAAACAAACAGTGCTGTAAAGTATATCATACTGCACGGAGCACACAACACAAACTCCTCACCAATAGTGGCAGTGATCACACTTTGTGGAAGAAATTTACCTTTATTAAGACACTATCTTATTAAAAACAAAACACAGCTAAATAATGACAAATCATTAGCAGTGTCTGGCAGCTTTTTGGCAGTGATACGTTGATTGAAAGTATTTCTGTGTTACTTGTAACGTCCGAGGTCCTTCAGTTTCACAATTATAAGTTAACTGTTAAATGCACAGTACTTGCATTTGCACACATTATAAAATTGTTTGTTATTACAAAAACTACTCAGCCATCTATACAAAGTTTCATTTAAAATTTAAATAAAGAAACAGAATATTAATTCCCGAAAACTATACTACACAGAACAGTTGTTAGACAGGTGGAGTCCAAATATTCTGTTTCAGTCATAACTTCATATAAACACTTATGTACATTTTCCAGCTAATTTACTACAGAATTATCCAGCATTCACGGTCACTCGAAATTATTTTGGCGTCTCGTCAGTTTGAATGACCGGATTTCTGAACACACAATCTGAATAACCATACAGGAAATTAAAAGGTACGAGCAAAATAATACAACTAAAATTAATTACATAAAGATTCATTTATGTCTATATATACAATGCAATCACATTTGGCAGTGCTACTGTTCAGCTGGTTGATTCCTGCTTTCCTTCTTTTCCAAAGGGGAGGAGGTGTAGTGTGGAGAAATCTCCACTCTCAAAAAGATAACTAATTTATCAATGGTTTATTCACATTCAAAACAGAGATCCCTCTACTGTTTTTACTAACTACTACTTATTCTCAACCCATTTCCAACTATATACATGACATTAACCTATACGTCTGAAAATGCAGTCCATCTGTAATCATTAACACTACTAAACAGGAACAAATTGTCTGAAATGGTTCTGCATAAATAGCGTAACCTTTTTTTCTACTGTACAATGTCTTTTAAGGGACACCGGCGGAGGGGGTGAGAGAACAGATAAATGCTGCAAACTGATGCTACAACTCAACCATCAATGTTATATCACTATGTAATACTGATGGAGTGCAGTACTGCTTTATACTGAATTCTAAAGGCAATTTCAATGAAAGATACTAGTACAGCAATATTTATTGTGTAGCAAACATAACGAGTTTGTGCTTCGGCATAAAAAAAAAAAAAAAAAAAAGAGAGAAAGCTACTGTTCAGTAACAAAATCCTATCATTACTGATGGCCCCATTCACACAGTGCTTTCCTCGTCTTTTCATTACACACACTGACTCCCTTTTAGTTTCAAATATTAGTTTACTTTGGATTTGTAGGGCATTTGAGATTTTCCTCCACCCCCTTCTTTTTTACAATATATACGATTCGGTGCAAGAGATCATAAGACTACCATTCGACGCTAGCCGAAGCAGCTCCTTTTTATGCCTGTCGATTTCCTCCTAATCTTCACACAACCCAAATGAAGACATTACTCTCTTTCAAAAATTTCACTAAATTTGTTGTTTATTAATTTGACAAACAAATAAACCATTTGAGAACTATTTTTTCTAAAAAGAGATACCCGTAACATAAGCAACAGGCAACCGTTAGAGAGACAAAGTAAGCATAACATGTACGTAATAAGAAAGATGACGAGGAAAAAATAGCAGTATGAGGTAGAAGGAAATCAGCAAGCAAGTGTCTCCGTAGTTAATCAGTTTCTTAATTACACTAACAGTCCAACAGTTCACTTCTGCTTCCATGACAGGCACAGCAAATTACAATCGGTCTAACAATGTGACAAGCGGTCATCACGTCGTCCTCGTCTGTTTGCGACGGTTCTTCCGTGAAGAATTAGGTTTAGAGAAGAGGACCGTATGCAGTGACTCCAGTGAAGTACTCGGCAACCCAGGAATCGGAACAGTTCTCGAAGGCCGCGCATCTGCTTCTGGCACCCACTCATCCGGAATGCTGAAAATGTACACACCAACATATTACAAAACAATCAGACATGACCAAAATAGAAAGAGACCCCTACAAGTACAATAACTGGTGACTTGAAAATCAGTGGTTTATGTATGGGACATCTGCTGTGCAGCAGGGGTGCCACAATACAACAGACAGGAAATTTCCAATACAACAAAGATGAAAAAATGGGAAATCACCTTATTTCCAGTTAACTTACTCACCAAGTCCAGGATGTCCTATTATAAAGCAGATACCTACAGCAGGAAAATAAAAATTACATAATGTGCTCTAACATCTGCTTATGTACTGATGTTTATCATCCTCAGTTTTAAACAGGAAAGTATACACTATCTTCTCCCAGTGCTGTCTCTTGGCTCCCTCCATTAAAGTGTGATGTTATGCAGCACTTAATCTGTGACAGCAGCTCATACTAATGAATATGATATTCAGCCTGGACTTAGAAAATCTGTCACTGAAATCTTGAATTCTACATTTTTCTATAATTTTCTAGCATTACTGAACTTCAATGACCACAGATCGAAAAGTATTGAAGAAATGGTTAAAGGGTTTATGAGGAATTGTGCACCCCTTCTCCTCTGCAGCTCAAAAAGTATGAAGCTGCTGAGAAATTTCCGTTATTTCCCAGTTTCTGAAATGCTATCACTGGGTATTTAAATCAGTCACTACATTTGGTCCTATCATAAGCTAAATACAGCTTTTTGTGGTTTGCATTTTTTTATAATTAACTTATTTTAGCTCTGTTGCAATTATAGTTTCACACAATGAAAAACGCAAACACACAGTTAATTACAGAGATTTGTAACATCTGAAATTTTCTACAGAAAGCACAATGTTCGTAAGTGTTGTGTTACTTTAAATAATGTGTCAAACTAATAAAAAATGTACAAGAAACTATCTGCACAAAAATGCAGATCTCAAGTGCAGCAGCAGGTGAGAGATATGGAGAGAATAGAAGCCATTAAAACCAAAATACAGTGCTGCTTACACACTCACATGATTTCTCTAAATGTACCATCAGAATTCTTAGACACTCAAATGCTACTGCATCACCACTTACAATGTACTACAGAAACAATAAAATTTTCCTGACATCTATAGACACACAAGTAGACCAAGTCTACAGTCAAAATAATGGAACAGATCTGAGCTACATGTAAAACCATGTTTATGAATTCAGGTATACTATATAACTATTCTTAGTATAATTAAACTCAACAAACAATGAAGTGACAAAAGTCACGGTATACCTCCTAGTATTGTGTTGGATCTTCTTTTGCCTGACATAGTGCAGCAACTTCATGTGGCATCAACTCAACAAGTTATTGGAAATCCACTGCAGAAATGTAGAGCATGCTGCCTCTACAGCCAGCCGTAACTGAGAAACTGTTGCCTGTGCAGGATGTTGTCCATAAACTGACCTCTGGATTATGTTCCATAAATGTTTGATGGGATTCACATTGGGCAATCTGGGTGGCCAAATAAAAACTATTCAGAATGTTTTCAAACCAATTGCCAACAACCGTGGCTCTGTGACACGACATCATTTTTTGGGTACATGAAGTCCATGAATGGCTGCAAATCGTCTCCAAGTAGCTGAAAGTAACTGTTTCAGGCAATGATCATTTTAGTTGAACCAGAGGACCCAGTCCATTCCTTGTAACCACAGTCCACACCATTATGGAACCACCACCAACTTACACAGTGCCTTGTTGACAGCTTGGGTGCATGGCTTCATGGGGTCTGTGCCACACTTTAGCCCTACCAGGAGGTCTCACCAAATGAAATTGGGACTCATCTGGCCAGGCCGTGGTTCTCCAGTAATCTAGAGTCCAACTGAAATGATCACAAGCCCAGGAGAGGCACTGCAAGCAATGTCATGCCATTAGCAAAGGAACTCGCATTGGTTAGGTTGTCTGCCGTCACAGCCCATTAACACCATATTTTTATGCACTCTTACATTCCACCCTTTTTTCTGCAGTTATTTCACACAATGTTGCTTGTCTGCTAGCACTGACAATGCTACACAAATGACGCTGCTCTTGCTCATTAAGTGAAGGCTGTCGGTAGTAAAGGTAATGCCTGAAAGTTAGTCCTGAATTCTCTATTTCTGAAATGGAATGTCCCATGAATCTAGTTCCAACTACCATTCTATGTTCAAAGTTTCAATTCCCATGGTGTGGCCATAATCATTTCAGAAACCTTTTTGCATGAATCATCAAAGTACAAACATGACAGCTTTGCCAATGCACTGCCCTCTTATACTTTGTGTATGCACTACTATCACCATCTTTATATGTGCTTATCACTATTCCATGACTTTTGTCACCTCAGTGTATTATAATTTATGATAAAAGAAAGTATCAGCTACATTCAACGAATTCCTTAACTTGAGAGTAGGATACCAAAGTCTCCAAAGTAATTCTACACCACAGAAATCAGCATACGGATGGCAAGCACAAGCATTTCCCCATTCACACAAGCAACCCTGCAGCACAGGAAAGGAAGGAAGGAAGGAAGGAAATAGGAATTTGTGCCAAAACGAACCAGGTTTCACAAGGATCAGTAACTGATAAATTTGTCTATAGTGATATAAATATGTAGCAACGCTGAAAAGGATCTTAAACTGAACACATTACTTCCCGCATGCTATTCTTCCTCCTTTCATGTCCCATACATGTTTACTCCTGAGACTTACAGTGCACAATGAAACCTCTGTCAGTTTCTGCACCACAAACATCTCATCTTAGTGTACATGCTAGAACACTGAAGTACTTTCACAAAGAATTGTGATGAGGAAGCTCAGTATAATAGCTTTCAACTCAAAGCCAGTAACAGTGAATTTCCATGTGAGAGATTGTCAAATCCTTCCACAGAAGATTTAAGAGAGCAAAATGTAGGCTCACACCTTAAATAATTATGTTATTTTATGTTTTCAGTTGCTAATGTAAATTTATGAATTTTCTAGACCTATCTACAATTGTTGGTTGAAGGCTTAGTTTTTCCAACAAAGGTCTACAGCCACATGAAGCAAAAATTCACAGGACAAAAGTCAACTAATATTTATTGATTACTTCAGTACTGCCACCACTCTACGTATTTCATCAGTTCGACATCTGAGCTGATATATGAAAAATGTACTAAAAGTAACCACAGAGGTTTCATTGTAGTCACAAAGGAAAAGACAAATATTAAAATAAGCAAAATGATGCCAAACTCGGGTACGTGTTTTTGCATATATAAAGATAAGACCTTACCAGATCAGATGACAGACAATAAAAACTCTCAAAGTGTGTATAGGAATAAGGAATCGGACAGGAGGCTGCTTTTGAAACACAACCCGGACAGCCGTATCCCACGACACCGGTGCCTGCCTCAAGTTGAAAGACAAAACAAATAAGTGATCAGTAAGTTGACAAAGTATGCAAATGACAGATGCGCAAGTGTATCACCCGCCACTGCTGTTACCACTCACATGTGCTCTGGGAACCACCTGAGCAGCACCTTCGTCTTGCCGTCGAGCTCCACCCGCCGCGCCAGCACCTATCAACAAGTTGGCACAAGTAAGTCAAAGCTGCCATTTTATCTTCAAACTGATCACATCTGCAAGCTTATTGCAATTGCAAAATAAATAAATAAATAAATAAATAAATAAAATTGAATAGAATAAAAATAAATTTACTAGCATTTATTAAATAAAGAGCACTTTGATGGATAATTGCCCAAAACCTGACACATTGAAATTTTTATACTATATTAAATTGCTGCCACTTGTGCAGGATCTTGGTCAGTGACATCACGTCACAAAGCCTTAACAAATTATTAAAGTTCACTGGGTGGCAAGTGCTATACACTGTCCAAAATGCTAAGTGCCAAATATATAGTGAGAATTACCAAGTAAGACTATTGTACAACTCCTCCCCCTTCATCATGTTTCATGGTTCAATATACAATTGAACTGGAAGAGAGAAACAACACCGAAGATACTCATTGTACGAACAAAATGATACAGATGGAAGATAAATATTTTCGAAGGAGATTTCTGTTTGTGTTAAAACTTTTTATTTTCAAATGAGAACTACCATTTTTATTGCAGACTAGTTGCTACCCCGTATCAGTAGTTTTGTTGTGATTAGTGATAGCAAGTAAACAAGCACAAGTTTGTCCTAAAATGTGTCCGCCTGTTTCAGTAAGCACAGCTCGTGATATGGGTGTGTCTGTAATTGGACGAGGGCCCAATGAAAAACCCCCATTAGATTCTACAATTCAAAATTCTTGATGCTTGGAGATATGGTAGGGACGGTATTTTTGACTCATCAGAACTGACCAGACACTTGTGAGAGCAACTCCTGACTGTGGATTATAAGCCACTGCAGCTAGTACTGCAATTTCATTATTACTGCTGTAGTCATACAATATTATAGCTTACCAGCAAAACACTCAGCATAAACAGCAACAGTGGCGTCCAATTTTTTTGCAGCCTTGCTACAAATAAAAATTATTTCAATTTTCTCTTCCACAGATAAAAGATCTACTACCTCAAATGTGCCAAAAAGAGCTCCAAAGTGGAGCGGTGCTGAGTCATTCCATGCCTGTGCTTATCAATGCGCTGGCATTGCCGTAGGGCACGCAGTAGGCCAGTGTGCGAGATTTCACTCGGTATGTGTGTATCTGTGGCACTTTCTATACAACGATTGTAGATTGTATTGCACTGGCAGCTGCTAGCAACTAGAGGAAGAGGACAGTATTTGGATAGAAGAATGTTACCAAATCAGTCACTGGACATTCCAGTTGGACCCACTGAAATCAAGTACCAATGATGATGTTGGGTTTCACCAAAATCAAACATAAATCAAACATAAAATTGTATTACTTTAAAAGCAAGACATTGTTTTGACAACGAAAGCAAACTGTCATGTTCTCCGAGCCACAGCACGGGGAAGAAAGCTGCTCAGAAGAAATATGCTGCCATGAAGGGGCTCAGTCATGCTCTGCTCTCTGCAGCCGTGATGGCTAAAAGAGACACTGCCACTTCCTCTAGGACAGCACAAAGGTTTTTGCCTCTTCTTGGGGCTTGGTGCTGTACCCTGACCACCTGCCTTTGGGCAATCATCCCCACTGTTGGCGGGAGGAGCTGCCTTCATGCTGTCCCTCTGCTGCCTCGGGCTGGTCTTAGCCCATCGTCGTCTTCTCCTCCAACATTCCGGTGCAACCGCGGCCACTGTGCCACCTTCAGGCCGGCTTCAGCTTGAAAACGCCAGGCAGCCACGCCAGCTGTTGACTAGGCCAAGAAGAATCAGAAGAGGAGTTGCAGTCTGTTCCCCTTTGTACGTAAAGTGCAGAGGTGCGGGGCAGGACTGTTCGACTTTATGAGGAGCTGCAGAAAGCACAAGGTCGTCTACAAGTCTGTGAATTCGGACACTACGATCTGCGTGCAGGCAGTGAATGTGGCTGACCACACAATGATCACGATCACTGTGACTGCCCACATTGCCGACGCGCAGCCGGCACGAGAAAAGATAACTGTTGCATCAAGTGTGAAGAAGAAGAAGAAGAAGAAGAAGGCACTCCTGAGGGGGCTGCCTTAGTGTTGTAATGAGACAAAAGTCTGAGAAGGGCTGTTGTGCACAGGTTTCAGGAATGTGGCTGTACAGCTGCATAACTGAACCAACAACTGAAGACTCTCACTGTTTGGCATCACAGTGATAAATGACCTACAGCACTAGAGATGACTTCTCACTGTGGAAATTGCTGGGCAGACCTGTGACAGAAGCAGCTCTCCTGTCTGGCACAGACCCTCAGCCCCAGTGCTTCAAGTGCCAGGGTGAAAGCCATGTAGTGAAGTGGTGCCACAATGCAGAACAGTGCGTTAAATGCCCAGGTGAGCACGGCAGCCGCAGTTGTGACTGCGGCAGAGAAGTTCTGCCAATCTGTGGTCCGTGTGGTGGGCCACACTTCACCAGCTGGCGTGGCTGCCCGACTTTTTCAAGCTGAAGTAGGCTCGAAGGTGGCACGGTGGCCGCAGTTGCACCAGCACAGTGGAGGAGAAGATGACGACGGGCTTAGACCAGCCTGAGACAGCAGAGGGACGTCACAGAGGCAGCTCCTTCTGCCAACAGTTAGGACGATTGCCCAAAGGCAGGTGGGCAGGACGCAGCTTCAATCCCCAAGAAGAGGCGGTAACCTTTGTGCTGCAGTGGCTCTTTTAGCCATCATGGCAGCAGAGAGCAGCTACCCTGGCTGTGGAGAAGGAGGCAGCTTTGAGGCAACTGCAAGTAGTCTTCGCTCAAGCGCAATGATCAGCAGCACGTGTACAAACCCCAGCGAACACTCCTGCACCCACGTAGAAGTGTGTTGCCAATACTCAGAAAACTTTTACGATGCCCGCCCCAGCTGCACTGCAGGAGAGGGGGCACCACAAAGACATCCATTGCCCTAATGGCAACAGCGGTAATGCCGAAAGCCGCGGGGGTGACCAACACCAAAGCAGAAGAAAATAAGGTAGCATTCACTGCCAAAGAGTGAGAGAACAGCCTGCAGCTCTCCAACAAATCAGTGGCGCAGTTTGTCGAGCAGGCAGCCCCCCCTCGAGGAACATCTTCAGCAGAACTGTGCCTTCCAGTAAATGGAAAGTTCCACACAACAGCGAGCTGCCGGCATTCGACCTCAGCCTGATGCCGCATAAAGTCACCACTGACATGGTGCAGCAGAAAGCTCACACTGAATTGCTCTCACTATACTGAACTTTGGCTCTGATGTGGATGTGCGATACCCACTACTAACATAACCTACCCTTGCAAGATCTGTTGCAGACGTTTTTTAGTGGGTAATCTCCAGATGTATTGATAACATCACAGCTCCCCAGCCTGCGAAGTCCTATGTTAGTAACTAACAAACATGGAAGTCACAGTAGAACTCTCGAGATGGTCATCACGTTGATTTGGATGTGGAAAAGCTCCACCCTAAAAAGGTTTAAATGTCTAACCATAAAAGTTTCACAGAACAATCAGAGTTGCAAAACTAAAACTTTTTTTAAAAAAACTATAACTGTTTAGAAGAGAAATGTTTTCATTTATATCACAAATGTAATGTACAGTCAAATTACGTCGGTTTTTAATGGCAAAAACTAGAAAAACTTCATTTTGTCGATTACAGTGCCATCTACCTCAAAGGGCGGGGGGGGGGGGGGGGGGGGGGGGGGGGGGGGGGGGGGGGGCAAGTTTTGGCATAAAAGCAGAATCTGCAATAAAAATATGAGGTTCCCATATGAAAATAAAAAAAAGTTGACCCCCTATGGTAGAGGGGTTGGGGGTTAGCCAGTTTTTGCACAGACATGTCCCCTTTGCAAATAACTTTTCATCAGGAGCATTTTTCTTCATACAATGTGTATTTTTGATGACGTTTAGTTGCTGCAAGGTTAAAAAAAACATCCTGTATATGTAAGTATAAGGATACTTATATCAAAATTTACAAGTTTTCTAGGGCTTGACATGGTCAAGAATGTGGAAAAGTGATCTTTATATTAAAAATTAACTTTGTCTAGACTGCAAGGATATAAAATGGTATGACATGATTGGATTCGATTCTGCTAGCATTGATCTTTCCCTGTTTACAGTATAAAAATAAAAGAAAGTGAGGTAGCTCGTAATATAAAATATCATCAAAGAGTGGAACACATCGTATGTTGTACAACCAGTACTCTGTCACTTTAACTACTGTGGGTTTCATGATGCCACTAAGAAGAACGAATGTGCCTCTGCTACAGGGCATCACTGTAGGCACAATTATATAATATAATTCATAGTAATTAAATGAAGTTAAAAGAATATGCACTGGAAAAAGAATGTTGGCTGGTTGACTGATGGTAGTAAAAGGGTTCAACAACTGAAAATAATAAAATATGGGGGAGAGTATATGAGAAGATAAACCATCATTCTAATGAAGTTTTTCCTAACTGATAACAGAAGGTGCTCCATGAAGTAATTTTAAAAATAAAATACACTAGAAAGATCATTGCACATCAGTAAACTATGAAATAATTTAACAAATAAATTGCAGAATATGGAAAGGCAGAGAGGGAATATCACACCAGAAACGCGTTCACTGCAGCCACTAGAAGTTGCTTCCTTTCAGCATGTTGTTGCTCCCAAAAACATTTTTGCTGAGCAATCTGATACTTTGATGTGTGTTAAACTGTGATCTAATGATATATATATATATAAACAAGAGTAATTCTGATGCTTACTACCTTTTTTGGAAGACGATGAGACTGCTACAACACGACCTCTTCTGCACTCGTCCACAGTACATTGGTGACTGGGATCAAAAACATGCTGGAAAGAAGTGTTCTTGTGGCTGCAATGAACTCAGTAGTAGCCTAACATTTCCTCTCTGTCCTTCCGTATTCTGCATTTTATTCTTAAATTATTTTGTAATTCGCAGAAGTGGATTGAATCTTCCGGCAGTACAACATTCCTGTTTTGTACCTTTTATTCTATTTGTTAAATTACTACATAATTTAACAAGAAGCACCTTCCATTATCCATTTAGAGGCCTGCTTATTAAATTATTGTATTATCTTTGCATACACACTCGATACATTTTATTATTCTCAGTTGTAGAACTTGCCAACATTCTTTTTCTATATTTAACTTTATTTTAATATGATGGTTTTTACTGTGTAATAGCACGTACAATGGTGCTCTCCAGCAGATGCACATTTGTTTTTATCTTAAACAGCATCATCACAAAACACATGATAGTTTTAATAACACAGTACTAGATTGTACTGTAGTGATACATCCCACTCCTTGAATAAGAATATCATGTCCTTAGTATGTCAGAAAAGAGATTTTCACAACTGGGTAGTCGATATGTGGTGAGCAACCCACTGTTGGGAGGTGATTTAAATTGCAGGTGCTGACACCAGAGCCAACGATCCAGTAACTGCACCTAAGTCAGTAGCAGTCAGACAGCCCTACCTGCTTAGGTAGAGATAGCAGTTCCATGGAGCGGGTAGTGTGGAGAAGAGAGTTCCAAGAAGTCTATGAATGCAAAATGTCAAAGACAATGAATGTATTGCAACTGTTAATTATCAAATTGAATATAAGATCTGTTATGTACATAGTACAGAGTGGAAGTATATGAGTCGGTAACTGTCCTCATTTTGTCATGTATTGAGTTGTAATTTGAAGGTAATATAATGAGGTGAATTGAATCTCACTTCTTAATTATGTGGTGGAGTGTATGAGAAGGAGAAGATAATTTTCAGCAGCTGTATCTCCTTTCTGTGAACGTTAAACAAGAGCCAGCAATCTACTTTTGGTGAAGAATCTATAACTGTAGATCCCCTTCCTCCACTAGGAGGCTGATGATCGTGGGGCTAGTCCAAAAGCTGCCAGTTGCTGAACGTGCCTCACAATGGTGTATCGGATCCAGCACCTTTAATGTCAAAAGTGATGCTGAGTGATATGCGAGACTCCTGTAATCTGGACACGGCTGGACCAATGCTTTGTAGAGCTGTAGCAGAGTAGAGCAGTCCATGCCACAGTTGGTGTTGCCAAGACATCAAAGAGCTTTGAACCATGACCAACATGTCAACCAGGCAACAATGACCAGTCCCAAAAAAACAATGAGTGTCAACCACTCAGACTGGCCATTACGGTACAGAGCCAGATGAGGATGGACCGTACGACACCAACAGTAATGCATAATATAGGTCTTGGCAGCCGAAAAATGGAAGCCACAAGTGAGAGCCCAAGGTGGTGCTCAGCATATAGCTTGCTGCAGTCTGTGCTCAGCAATGCCCATCGCAGAAGAACAAAAAGTGCAAAAATCATCTGGCATACTATGAAGGCAACAGCATAAGCCCCACAGCCACCACCAGACCATTGATAGCCACTAAAAAGAAAGAGACATTCAGAACAAAACCTTGTGAAACTCAATTCTTCTGCAGCTGGAGAAAGCTCTTCAGATAGCGGACTCCGGGTGGACAAAATTATCTCCAGTAGAGCTGTCTCAGCAAAAACCACCCCAGGTCGAAGCTGAAACGTCCCGGGATTGAAGGATCCTTTACAGTCTTCGACTCACCATACATTCAAGTAATTTGCAAAGGACACTGGTTAAAGTGATCAGATAATAGCTGTCCATCTTAACAGGTGGTTTATATATTTTCAAAATTGGGGGTAACAATGTGTTCTTGGCACTGGGATGGTTAAAAAGGGCAAGTAAATGAAGCTGGTTAACCACTGAGAGTGTTTAAGCATTTGGGTGTGCACCCGGTCCAGGAGACGAGCCATGTCAGAGCGGAGACCAAGGGTGCTGGCTAATTCCCTCTCACTAATGCAGGATTTTATAAGGCCCCAAGTGGTGAAGCACGAAAGATGAAGGGAGTAATTCCAGACAGTGTTTGAGAAGGCAGAATGCGAGCAGAGCAAAATGCTCAGTGACACAGTCTGGGCTGCTGAGGATAACACCATTCAAGGAGATTTCCAGGACACCTGTATGTGGACGGCAGCCAGAAATGCCTGATCTTTGCCAGTGCCCGCGAAGAGGGAGTAAGATAGAGGACTGATACACTGTACATTAGGATTTGTTTATTTTAATTAGGCTCAGATTTATTGGAAGCTTTTAATTCCAAGACTAAGTATCAAGACTCTACAGTAGCTTAAAGCATAATGAGACATCTGGGATTTTCCTGTTTTGTTTAAATGATGTATGTTATTTTCGTTTCAGATCAGTAAACAATCAATGTTGTAAATATACTACAGATATCTGTTAGTCTCAGAAGAAAGTTGTGGACTATTTTATACCTGCTTTGGTTTGCATAGAACTATGCAGAAAGAATTTAGAGTCCCAAATTGAACATGTTCAAACAAGATTTTGAAAAGTTCTCAGTAGAATACAAATTATGGATTGAGTAAAGATAAAAGTGCCCTCTATAGTTGTGTTGAACAATCAACAGGCACATGAACACAGAAATACTTGCTAAGCTTTCTGGAAGTGCCCTTGTTCAAAAGCCTATCAATGATTTATGTTGTTGTTGTTGTTGTTGTTGTTGTTGTGGTCTTCAGTCCAGAGACTTATTTGATGCAGCTCTCCATGCTACTCTATCCTGTGCAAGCTTCTTCATCTCCCAGTACTTACTGCAACCTACATTCTTCTGTATCTGTTTAGTTTATTCATCTCTTTGTCTCCCTCTACGATTTTTACCCTCCAAGCTGCCCTCCAATACTAAACTGGTGATCCCTTGATGCCTCAGAATATGTCGTACCAAGCAATCCCTTCTTCTAGTCAAGTTGTGCCACAAATTTCTCTTCTCCCCATTTCTATTCAGTACCTCCTCATTTTGCTGATATGGAGCCAAGATAAAGTGTCATTGAAATAATAATTTTGAATGTTGTTCCATGTGTATCTATGATTTGTATGTGGTTTATATGTTGTTGACTGGTCAACACTTCACTTGTGTAGTGAATTGTTACTGCAGATGGGACTTAAGGAAGGGCCCATAAACATAATGGTAAGACAGACATTTATAAAAAGAGTGAAAAATTTCCATCAGAACATGGTACAACAATGAATTCAAAACAACACACAGACCTTGCTCTGAAGGAAAACAGCATTTGCTGGAGCCGTTTCAACATTTCCATGAGTTATCTTCTCAGTTACATTCAGAAGCCGATGCTGTAGACCCTCCATGATTCCAGAGTCAAAATAGTCAAACATGCGAGCTGAAACGCAAAAAGGAAAGGCAATTAGTTTTGTCTTCAATGGTGGTATTGCCTAACAGGATTGCAGTTGAATTGAATAGACTTGAAAATTGTGTTCTGCAAGATATTTAAAATATAACTAGAGGGTTACAATATCTCAATATCAATTATCAAAACGTAATTAATTTTCATATTCACATCAATGTTACTGATATGGAGCCAAGATAAAGTGTCATTGAAATAATAATTTTGAATGTTGTTCCACGTGTATCTATGAACGAGAAATGAATATTTATGTAAATGCAATGTTCACAATTTTCTTGTCTGAAATGTCTGACAAAAAATTCGAGACTCCTGACTCATTGTTACTTTAAGAAATTTTCTGTAGGTCAATACATACGAGTGATGCACACGGATACGAAGAAGGGCAGTACAGTACTTAGAGGTCCCCATCCAGATGTCCCGAAAAGAACAGCACACGTGTCACCGACGGTTCACATTGTCCGGTAGAATATATATTTGTCTTTCCACTGAGAACGTTTGATTTGTCGAGAGTCACACGCAGTTATCAATTTTAGAACATGTTCTTAAATGAAAACAGCATCTGCATGTTTCATGTATATATTAACAGACATTGTGCAGTAGAGATTATTGAAATTTGGCTATGGTACCATTACAAAATTTTGCTTTTATCAAAATTTCTTTCTGCAGTGAAACTACCTATCCAGTTCCTACAAAGATGTAATGAGAGGTGTAATTACTTGAATTACTTTATGGAGAATAGACTCCAAATTTATCAGAAAATTATAGGATCATACCAAAACCCATGGCAATTAAAGGGTACACTACAGTTGTGGGTTTGATTATAAATGGGTGCCAAAACGCTTTGAAAATTTTATAGCACTGGCACCTTTTGAGTAGCTCCACTGCAGCAGTCTTACAAACTCTTTAGCATTTTAAGCTCTCTCTTAATTCTGTTCAGCTTTTTGTTTCACAACATGAAATGTTTGTTACAATGACAAAATGCCCTCAGCTTACATAATGTCAAGGAAAATGTATTACTGAATTCTGCTTCGTTACAGGCTTGGTACAAAACTGCCCAAAAGGCACATACTTGCCTGCTACACATTTTCAGCCATAACATACCATACATTCCAAACCAGCTTCCATAGACGTAAATCTCGAGACAACTGATATCTTAAAATAATAATAATAAAATCAGATCATTGGCTATGAGTGCATGTATATATCTTCATGATCCCTTATTAATACCGAAAGTCAGGCTTATATCCAGTCCAACTATGCCATTTTCAACGAGGTTGGTTCACTTAAAAAGGAAGACCTATAAAGTTTCTTATTTGGTGCATTTAACACCATTCACTATGACAAACTTACATTTCTATAATTTTGCTACTAATTAAAGATACAGAGTAAAGCTGAAACACCAATTAAGTCAGAAATAATGAACTATTCAAATTACAATTGCAATTATTTTGATCATGATGCATGTGATCCTGATGAAAACACATTTCTAAATTCATGATCCATGCTGGAAAAAAAAAAGAAAAATAAAAGAAACCACTTACACAATATTAATCTGGTGCTGAAAATGTCTTCACACACAAGACCAATCATAGGCTAGTATCTCTCTCTCTCTCTCTCTCTCTCTCTCTCTCTCTCTCTCTCTCCCTTCCCCCCCCCCCCCCCCCCCCCCCCTCTCCCTCCTGCCCCCTCACTCATCTTGCATTTCTCTCTCTCTCTCTCACTTTAAACAAGACATAACATGATCTTTTCTCTGCTCACTACTCTTGAACTTCCTCTTTCTTGTCCTTTCCAGATAAAGAGTTACTGCTGAAATTAATATTTTGTGTGTTAAGAGATTTTCACAGCAACATGACTAAATAAAATCATCTCAGTTCAGAATGCACATTAACTGAATTAGAATCCACAGTTTCAACAGCTGTCAGTACTGTGATCTTCAGGAGTTAAAACTGTTCACTACTGGAGCACCAATGTATCCTCCTCCTACACCAGTTACATCAATAAATAATTTCCATTCCTGAAAATGATAGCAGTGACAGTTGTAAGTGTTTAGAAATGCCTCAGTTTATTCAAACAAATATTATGTTACCAGTAAAAGATAAATCAGCAGAAATGAAAGAACTGCAGGGACACTATGTTGCACACTGACTCCCAAAAGGCCACATCACCAAGTGCTCGAATTGGCTTACAATGATGATGAATAGATAAATGACAATGATTTCACATAACTGATGAATAGGAAAGAAGATACATTAGTGTTTAACATTCCATCGACAATGGGATCATTACATACAGTCTAATTGAAGAAGCAGTAGCTCTTTTTTTTTATTAGTAACTATCATGGATAATTTAATAGCTCACATTAAGATGTACATAAGCACAGATGGTTGGTTGTTAGTTGGTTGGTTGCGTGTTCCATTGATCAATCGCACGGTACGGTAGCCGTTATGATGTGGAACGTGTCAAATGCACAAGAAATGCACACACACACACACACACACACACACACACACACACACACACACACACACACACACACATTCTTCCATCACACATATACAGACCGAGGCAGACGTGTAAATTCAAAAAGGTTGGGTAGAGATGTCAGTCGAGGCTGAAGTACAGAGGCAAAGATGTTGATGAATGGCAGGTGAGGTACGAGGGGTAGCAACTTGAAATTATCCCATTACCCACCAGGCCTCAACCTCTGCTGATTTTTTTCAATTTTTTCTATTATTTACCCCATTTTCTTATATGGCACAAAATACACATACTATATTTATAGATTTATTTATTCCTATTCAAGAATTCATCTACGGCATAGAAGGAGTTGTCAAGGTGATATGACTTCAATTTATTTTTGAAGCTGTCTATCTGTCAGACACCTTATTTCACCTGGTAATTTGACAAAAATTTTTAATGCAGCATATTTTACCCCTTTCTGTGCCAAAGATAGGTTGAGTAAAGGATAGTGCAAGCCTTTCTTTTTTCTGGTATTATAATCATGAATGTCACTGTGGTTTTTAAACTGGTCCATGTTGTTGAGAACAAATTTCATTAGTGAGTAGACGTATTGTGAGGCTGTTTTAAGAATTCCCAGTCTTTTAAAAAGATGCCTACAAGATGTGCGGCTATGAACCCCACACATTATTCTAACTACTTTCTTTTGAGCACTGAATACTTTTTGTCTAAATGTTGAGTTACCCCAAAATATTATTCTGTACGACATCAGAGAGTGAAAGTATGCAAAGTACGTTAGCTTACTAATCTCTATATCATTAAAATTGGGAATTATTCTGATTGCAAAACTTGCTGAACCTAGTCACTTTAGAAGATCCAAAATATGAATTTTCCAATTCAGATTCTCATCTACGTGTACAACCAAAAACTTAGTATGTTCTACCCTGTCTAATGACTTCTGATGATGTGTTATATTTATTGAAGGAACTGTCCTTTTTGCAGTAGAAAATTGGATGTACTGTGTTTTTTCAAAGTTTAGAGCAAGCCCATTTGCAGAAAACCAATTAATGACTTTTCCAAAGACCTTATTTGTATCATTTTCAATTTGAATGTTTCAAGATAGGAAGGGAGGTCATTCACATATACGAAGAACAGGAGGGGACCCATGATTGAACCCTATGGAACACCTAATGTAATTTCATCCCAGTTAGATGAAGTGGCAAACTTACAAGTCACTTGACCCATATAAGGAAACTTTTTGCTTTCTGTTCTGTAGGTATCGGGGTCAAGGATTTTCTCTGCCTCGTGATGGCTGGGTGTTGTGTGATGTTCTTAGGTTAGTTAGGTTTAAATAGTTCTAAGTTCTAGGGGACTGATGACCATAGATGTTAAGTCCCATAGTGCTCAGAGCCATTTGAACCATTTGAACTTAAACCACTCATATGCTATTCCACTTATACCACAGAATTGTAATTTCTTTAACATATGTCGTGGTTCACACAATCAAATGCTTTGGACAAGTCACAGAAAATTCCTATTGGTGACATTTTACTATTTAAGGGCACTCTTATGTGGACAGTGAAATTTTATATTGTGTCTCAGTGGAACAGCATTTTTGAAATTCGAACTGTGATTTACGAAGTACCCCATTACTGCTGAGATGGCTAACCAATCGAGTACATTACTTTCTCCAAGATTTTTGAAAATGCTGTAAGCAAGGATACTGTCCAATAATTATTGGTATCTGTGGTGTCACCCTTTTTATAGAGAGGCCTAACAATGGCATATTTCAACCCATCTGGGAAAATACCTTGAGTCAGTGATGCATTACACATGTGTCTCAGAACATCAGCTGTAATTGCTCCAGATTGTTTTAATATCTTATTAGAGATGTCATCTACTCCTACAGAATATTTATTTTTCAAATATTTAATAATTTTAATTATTTCACAAGAGGTTGTTAGGTGAAACAATCTAATTTTTTTCAAAACAGACTCTTCCATGTACTGCCTAGCTTTTTCTTTTGAACTGTTCTCGCCAATTTTTCTCCTGGAAATGGTTGTTAAATACATTAGCTACTTGTGTACTGTTGGTTAGGATGGTCTCTCTGTAACAGTAATACAACCTACCCCCAGTGGTTACTTTTCCTGTCTCCCTTCTAACAGCATTCCATATTGATTTGATTTTATTGCCAGAGTTGTTAATTTCTTCTCTAACATACATATTTCTTTATTTCCTTACAACTTTTTTCAGTATGTTACAATAATTTTTATAGTGTAAAACTACTACTGGATCTTTACTAGTTCTTGCTGTCTCACACAGTTTTATTTTTCTTTCTGAAGACACTTTAATACCTGTAGTAATCCAAGGTTTCTTTGAAAAGTGTATGGTGATACAGTTAGTAATTTTGTTTGGGAAACAATGTTCAAAGAGGGATATATCATTAGCATTTGGCTCATTATACACATCTTCGCAATTAACATATCTTAAGCTTTCTCTTAAGTGCTGTATAGATACCGGGTTGAGGAACCTCACACTTTTACATAATGGTTTCTGAACTGTACACCCTGTTAGACCACGATGCACAACTGATGGACTTACAAAACCTACCAGTCCATTTACCACAGGGAAAGCACGTGTTTGTTTTACATCCTCTTCCTGTACAAACATGGTATCTATCAGCATGCTATTGTCCTGAGCTATACGTGTACAGAAATTGATCACTGATTCTAAGTTATATGTTGTTAATAACACTTCTAGTTCACTTTTCCTCTTGGAATTACTTAGAATGTTTACATTGAAATCACCACAGATTAATAACTTCTTCTTTTTGTCTGACCAACAGCATAATAAGGAGTCAAATTTTTTTTATGAACAGCTCCCAGTCTCCTAATGGGGACCTGTATACTGTTGCTAATATCAGTACTACATTATCTAGCTGCAGTTCACATGCACAAACCTCAAAGTGCTGATCAACACAAAATTTGCTTACTTCTGCAGTTTTGCATTTATACCCTTTATCCATCATAGATCTAAAAGTGTAAGATGCTAAATTATACCCACTTATACTGACACTATCCATGTCCACAGTTACATGGTGTAAATACACTAATAGCTCATCTACTTTATTTTTTATTCCCCTGACATTTTGATTAATTATGTTGATACTTTATGTGAAGTTTCTTTTAATCTATTTACCTTAATTGTCATCTGTCTGGACTTTTGCTTTAACCTAAAAAAAAAAAAAAAACTGTCTGCCTGGCCCCCTTAACCACAGTATTAAGCAGTAGAGCAATATTTTATTGTGTATGCACTGTACAAATTGAGTTTCTAATATTTGCTTCTCTTCTGCTATTTATCATTGCACTTTTCACATCTCTGAAAGTTCTGCTTCTCAACAGGATCTATGGAACGTGATTAATGGGAATTAAAATTCAGTTAACATGCTTTGAAAACAAACATGATTTCATTCACTGTTGTTGTTGTTGTTGTTGTTGTTGTTGTCACCCACTGAACTTCCATTTTTTACCATAAGGCTAGTTTCTTTGATAATTTATGCTTAAAAATGTGTATTATATTTTCAATATAATTATAACCAGTACTATTTCAACTGATGAGTAATGATGTTATTGTGGTTATTAGTTAATGTGTTCAGAAATTTCTTTTCTTGGCTAAGCAAATTGCATCTTCCACCTAACAGCTTTATGTTGAACTCTACAAATTGTCACCAAAAGGCATTCAGTATGTACCGCAAAGACAAGAGAGAAAAATTCAAGGGACAGCCACAGCTTACTGTCACTTCTATTTAAATGCACTGCTCAATGCTGGCAAGCATCTGAAGATCGTTGATGCAGTCAGTGGTAGAGAACACTGTCGGACATAAGCACATACACTGATGAATCTCGAGCACACTTGACAGTAACAATCAATAATTCATAACAAATTTAAGAGCCCAGGCATACTTGACAAAACACAAGTTCTTACACACATGAAGGAAACACTGCTAGTCACTGTAAGGAGATTTTACAAAAATAAAACAAAAATCTGATAAATATTATGCAACACACTGTACTGATAGGTTTAGGTACACACATTAAACAGGAAATTGCCTCAACGCCCAGCACCTTCTTACCTTCCGTTACATAAACAGCAATTCAGAGATGCAAAAAGCAATTCTTTAAGAGCAGAATAATTATTTATTTCAATGTATGACTGGCACTACTGCCCACAATTCTGGAAGCATCAAAACTCTTGCTATGTTATGCAGTTTACCAAAACTCTGAGAAAATTTTTCACACGGCACTTAATGCTGTGCTTGAAATAGGGGATATTACGGACACGTCAATCGTAAGAACAAAATCACTCTCAGAAATATCACACCAGATAAAATAAAATTAACAAAGACCACAGATTCCCTCCTACAGAGTTGAGACAGTTAAGGATGACAATTCAAGAAATAGTAAGGTAAGACATGAACTACAAACTCTTGCACACACAAGGGAAGTCCCTAGATGAATCGACTTTTGAAACCATCTGCACAGTGGTGAAGTATGGGGTCCCAGGTATTCCACCTTGGAGCCATCCACTCTAGTGGGCTGTCATTTGTGAGTTATCAATGAAAATTAATTCTGCGTGATGCACTAGAGCCCTAAAAATAACAACATTTGAGAGCAGCTGACGTGTTGAAGGTCGTTGGTCTGTACCACATCAAATGCTATTAAACTTTTATTTTTAAGTCTTTATTAAAATGACTTACTTTTATTTATATGCAATAAATTAGTTCAAATGTAATTTCTTTTTATTTGTAACCTTATCGTGGAGTAGTGAGAGCAGTAACACATTATATAACAAAGTATTTGTAAATAGGCTGGAAAAGCTATGAGCACTGTGAAAGTTAGTCCACTAAAATGTACTCCTCTGTGTCAGCTGTGTGAGGTTTATTTTAGTTATCAGTTGAAAAATACAATTAAAAAAAACTTTAGGGGTGCATCCAAATTACTTCAAGATAAAAGCAAAATTGCTAAAGATGAAGATCTGCTGTGTGGACACTATATTGTGGCAGTTTTAGGTGGTGGGGTATTTTGAACTGTGGGTGTATAAGATACCAGTAGATGTCAGGCCTCAACAACCACTGCCAAATGCAGCAAACAATTGTGCTGCAGCCACTTCAAACTGCTTTGTGTACTGTAGTTTGAAACTAACCCTGATGCATAAAGGGATTCGAATGAGACTCTCACGGCAAGAAAAGAAATCAACAATTCCTGTGACTTATGTCAGTTGTTCTTTCGTGGAAGCACAGAACACAGAGAGGGAGGCACAGCGTACTCCGCTGCACCACTCCTCTGCCCTCGGCCAGTCTAAGTTCTCGTTTGTTTACAGTCATGGGCGACTGCCACGATATACTGTCTGCATAATATCCAAAATCCATTCATTTGTTCACTGGATTCTGTGTGTAAGAGCATTTAGTAATATGACACGGTATGCTCGATATGGATTAATGGAAAGACAGTATCTCTTAACGTTAATGAAGTGTACTTTCCTTTGAGTTTGTTGAAGAAAGAATGTGATTACAGGAGGGCAGCATTTGAATTTTGTCCATCGTGAGAGAATAATTTATGTTTGACTGTTTGTTTAATGATTACCACCCAATAAAAGTGCATCTCATAATGCAAAAAATTTTATGATTACTGCACAACAATTTAAATATTGGCATATTATTTAATTTTTTGTTTTTCAGTTGATGGATTGGTGTTTTAATAATTAAAGATTACAATACAGATAAAGAAAAATAGTTAAAAATCACACAAATAAAGAACCCAAATTTTAAAAAAAAATAAGAAGAAAAATGTGATTGAATAAAAAACTTAATACAATTAATAAAAAACTTAATACAATTATTAATATGACAAAGCAAACAACAAGAAATAAATATGCATCAAACAAAGGCCCACTAGGGTGGGCTGCTGCTGGGTGTGATGCCTGGGACCCGAACCTACTCCATTGTGTAGGTAGTTTTAAAAGTTGACACAACACCCCTCGCAACCTCCCATTGTCAGATTCATACTTTTCACAACTGACAGGAAGCACAATGCAACAATGAATTTCATGTGAACTAGTGGTAAAAGTAAGTGTGTGGAAACCGATAGGCTGCGTAATCTAATTTCGGTCGGACCACAGATTTTTCAGTCTTTACTTTAACCTAGCTTTCGCCTCTCAATGATGTGAGGAGTATCCAGAAAAAACACATGGTTCAGATCCTAAATTAAACTGTAGGTCCCCTTTCCCCGGTTGGGTGAGTGGGGTAGATGAGGGAGAGACAAGTCGACAAGGTGGCATCCGATATAAAGACTTGCACCAGGGCACTGATCCATATGAAATAATAATAATAATAATAATCCAGAATGAGATTTTCACTCTGCAGCGGAGTGTGCGCTGATATGAAACTTCCTGGCAGATTAAAACTGTGTGCCCGACCGAGACTCGAACTCGGGACCTTTGCCTTTCGCGGGCAAGTGCTCTACCAACTGAGCTACCGAAGCACGACTCACGCCCGGTACTCACAGCTTTACTTCTGCCAGTATCTCGTCTCCTACCTTCCAAACTTTACAGAAGCTCTTCTGCGAACCAATAATAATAATAATAATAATAATGTAAATCTTTCTGTTGCTGAATGTATGTGATGTATTCTATATTTGTGGCATTGTGATCGTGTAAGTGTATTGAGTGCTTCTAGGTCTGTGTTACTCCACTTCACTACTCCAAATGAGTAGGTCAATATTGGTATAGCGTAAGTATTTATAGCTTTTGTCTTGTTTCTTGCTGTCAATTCTGTTTTCAGTATTTTTGTTAGTCTTTGTCTATATTTTTCTTTTGGTTCTTCTTTAATATTTCTATTATCTATTCCAATTTTTTGTCAGTATCCTAGATATTTATAGGCATCTGTTTTTTCCATCGCTTCTATGCAGTCGCTGTGGTTATCCAATATGTAATCTTCTTGTTTAGTGTGTTTTCCCTTGACTATGCTATTTTTCTTACATTTGTCTCTTCCGAAACCCTTATTTATATCATTGCTGAATATTTCCGTTATCTTTAGTAATTGGTTGAGTTGTTGATTGGTTGCTGCCAGTAGTTTTAGATCATCCATGTATAGCAAACGTGTGATTTTGTGTGGGTATGTTCCAGTAATATTATATCCATAATTTGTATTATTTAACATGTTGGATGGTGGGTTCAGAGCAAGACAGAACCAGAAAGGACTTAATGAGTCTCCTTGTTATATTCCACGCTTAATCTGTATTGGCTGTGATGTGATATTATTTGAATTTGTTTGGATATTAAGTGTGGTTTTCCAATTTTTCATTACTATGTTTAGGAACTGTATCAGTTTAGGATCTACTTTGTATATTTCCAATATTTGTAGTAACCATGAGTGGGGTACACTATCAAAAGCTTTTTGGTTATCAATGTATGCATAGTGTAGCGACCTTTGTTTAGTTTTAGCTTGATATGTCACCTCTGCATCTATTATCAGTTGCTCTTTACATCCTCGTGCTCCTTTGCAACAGGCTTTTTGTTCTTCATTTATAATTTTGTTCTGTGTTGTATGTGTCAATTTCTGTGTAATGACTGAAGTTAATATTTTGTATATTGTTGGTAGGCATGTTATGGGGCGATATTTAGCTGGGTTTGCTGTGTCTGCTTGATCTTTAGGTTTCAGATAAGTTATTCCATGTGATAAGTGTATCAGGGAATGCGTATGGGTCTGCAATGTAACTGTTAAATAATTTAGTTAGATGTCAATGTGTTGAGGCAAATTTCTTTAGCCAGAAATTTGCTATTTTATCTTTTCCAGGGGCTTTCCAATTGTGCATAGAATTAATTGCTCGGGTGACTTCATGTTGCAAAATTATCACTTCAGGCATTTGTGGTATCATCTTGTATGTGTCTGTTTCTGCTTGTATCCACCGTGCATGCATGTTATGTTGTACTGGGTTTGACCATATGTTGCTCCAGAAGTGTTCCATGTCTGTTATGTTTGGGGGATTGTCTATTTTAATGTGTGTGTTATCTATTGTCTGGTAAAATTTCTTTTGGTTTGTGTTGAATGTTTGGTTTTGTTTCCTTCTATTTATTATTATTATTATTATCATTATCATTATCAT
This sequence comes from Schistocerca americana, assembly GCF_021461395.2. Classification (NCBI taxonomy): domain Eukaryota; kingdom Metazoa; phylum Arthropoda; class Insecta; order Orthoptera; family Acrididae; genus Schistocerca; species Schistocerca americana. The sequence goes on along the minus strand of NC_060121.1, from coordinate 942,235,124 downwards.
TACATATGGATCAGTGCCCTATCAACTACAGGAGTCATACCACATAATATCCACCAGTACATCAACGCAATATAGCTACATCCAAACGTATATATACAACTACAGAAATTTGTAATTATTGATACATGTTCAGTTACCCTAAAGTCCCTAAATGCAATGTAACATACCGTACAGTTAAAAGGAAGTCACGCTTTATCAAGGTCCGCGTCACTTTCCATTTTTAACCAGACATAACGCCTGAGAAAGGAAAGAAATAATAATAATAATAATAATAATAATAATAATAATAATTAGTGATATTCATTAGAGAGGCTTTTTTTAAGGATGTAAGATCATGCTGGATTCTATATGACGAACTATGCAAATTAAATGAAAATGGCCAAACTCTCAGCTCTGTATAACTTCATAGTTGCTTACAATGAACTTGTAATGCTGTAACTATAGAGCCATCCTCGCAGTACAGATGGACTCCTCATTTGAAACTGGGCCATGCATATAAATAACTTTTTCTGATAATTTTGAAAACTGAATGCCAGAGAAACTGTAACTATTACCCCAAATGCAGACCCAACAGAACGCTATTTCAAAGGAAAAAAGAAAAAGAAAAAAACTGAATTTCTAGCAGATGGAAGGAAGAGACCGTAACACAAAATTGCATTGTGTGACAATTCTTTTTACAGACCACTATGCTGGCTGATAGATACTGACTTCTCTAGATAATGATTATGTTATCTTCACAGTACCTAACCACATCCCTCCATATTCTGTTATTGTTGGCACCTGATTCTGCAGACCAGGTTGTCCTACATTATTAACAGTTACATCTGATTGTGTCAGCCAAGTTATCATATCATATTTTATCAAAAACTATGGTTCCTATATTTATTACATAAAAGTAAAGTAGTCTTCAGTCCAAATACTGTATTGAAATCCACAGTGCCTTATTAGGCGTGGTGCTATTTGAGGTTGTATGCCGTTGCCTTCCTCCAACCTCTGAACTGACTTACCCAGCCAGCTGTAAGGGGATCTACAGATTAACGTGGATTCCGACCACAGCACAACTCTGACTCAAACTTTGCCAGAAGTGAAAGAAGTGATGAATAACAGATAACAATTTTAGGACTGACTAGGGATTGAGCCCGAGACCTCAGGATCTGTAGTCCGGGAATATATTACTGTGCCATCGATCCACACTTATCTAATATACGATCAATATAGAATTTTTGATACTTTTATTACTAACAATGTGATACATTAACAATAAAATGCTTTAGCTTAGTACTCTCAGAAGTGCAGGTTGCAGCAGCTGACAACCACATCACGCAATTGCCTTCCTGAAAAATGCATCACACCATGGAAGGATCAGAGGCCTTACCTGACCAAGGTTGTCGTCGATAGCGTAACTTCTTCCCATTGCGCCGGAAGAGTTTATTGCTCACATTTTCCGGAGTACGTCGCGCACTACCGCCACTGCCACTCGATTCTGTCTGGTTGAAGTGGCTATTGACGTGCCGCTCTAGTGTCGTCTGCAATGGATCACATTTTTAAATTACTGTCTCGTATTGTTTTACTCCATTTTGATGAAGTTCAAGTGCAATGAATTCGCCCATCTCCACCCCTCCCCCCCCCCTCCACCTTCCCACCCTCTCCTTTCACACACCCAGTCCATCAATGCTGAAAAACTTGATTGATGTGGAATGAGTATGGTATACATTAGTAAAAGGTTATTTAATGTATAATTTAAAAAGAAAGCTGCTGCTCTGGAAAAAGCTGTCACTTCGTCAGTTATAGAATTTTAATGTCCTGATGAATTTTGTAATTACGTAAGGCATTATACAGGATGTCACACTCAAACCTTCCCGATTTCAAGGACCCAGGAGACAAAACCACAGTAGATACGACAATGAAAAATGCACCACATTGTAGAGCACCTCAAAGAATTTATATTCCCACGTCAGAAGTGCCAAGTGCGAGAGAACAGCATGGTCGCATGAAGTGAAAATTACGACTACACAGCAGCGCGCACAAGCAGTAGTGCAGTTCGCAGAGACAAAATCGCCGATTACTGTGCAAAGAAATTATCGTCATGTGTATGAATGTGATACACCTGACGTGAAAACAATTAAGGAATGGTATCTGAAGTTTCTGGCAACAGGAAGTGTTCTGAAACATTCTGGCGGTGCACGTTACGGAGTTTCAGAAGAGACAGTGGAGGACATCAGAGAAATGTTCCTCAAAAGCCCACGTAAGTCAATTCATCAAGCATCTAGGCAACCTGATGTACCTCAAACAACATTGCATCATGTAGTTCACCAGAGTCTTTGTATGTGTGAAACTTCCTGGCAGATTGAGGCTGTGTGCCCGACCGAGACTCTAACTCGGGACCTTTGCCTTTCGCGGGCAAGTGCTCCCGAGTTCGAGTCTCGGTCGGGCGCACAGATTTAATCTGCCAGGAAGTTTCATGTCAGTGCACACTCCACTGCAGAGTGAAAATCTCATTCTTTCTTTGTATGTGTGCTTACAAAGTGCATATTCTGCAACATCTGATGTTGAATGACAAACCATGCCAAAAACGATTTACTGCCAGCTTCTCAGGAAGATGTTTGTTATCAGAGGAGGCAACCTTTCATCTACCAGGAAGGGTTAATAGGCATAATATTTGAATTTGGGGTTAGCAAAATCCGCACGTTGTCATTGAACATGTTCATGATAGCCCTAAACCGTCTGGTGCGCGCTAATGCACGACAGGATTGTTCGACCATTGTTCTTTGTGGAACAGACAGTGAATTGGTCAGTGTATCTGGACATGTTGGAGCAGTTTGTGTACCCTCAGATACAAGACTTCCAACCCAACAACATTTTTCAACAAGATGGAGCTCCGCAACATTGGTCAACGCCCGTTCGCAAGTTCCTGGATAGGAAATTCCCCAATCGTTGGATCGGACCCATTGTCTGGCCACCACGTCCACCTGACATTAAGCCACTTGATTTCTTCAGGTGGGGATTCATGAAGGACCACGTGTAGGTGACCAAAGTGGACGATATTCCTCCAATGCAACATCGTATCACTAATGCGACTGCAACAGTAACAGAGGAAATGTTACGAAGAACTTGGGAAGAAATTGTACATACACTCAATATTCTTTGTGCTACAAATGGTTCTCATGTAGAGGTGTATTGAAGACAAATTAATTCTTTGAGATGCTGTACAATGTGGTGCAGTTTTCATTGCTGTATCTACTGTGGATTTTTTTTTTCCTGGGTCTTTGAAATCCAGGAGGTTTGAGTGGGACACCCTGCATTTTCAAAACTAAAGTCTATTGGTAGTTCCTGCTGTTTCGGCACAAATAAAATTAATGCAACTGTATTTCATGGCCATTAGTGAGTGCAACATTTCCTCCCAAAGTGAGAAACTAATAATTTAATTTGGTTAGCAATGAATTGAAAACGTCACCATTTACGCCAGAGCTATTTTGTTATTATTATTATTATTTAAGAAACTAATAATAATAATAATAATAATAATAATAATAATAATGTTTTTGATAATATTCTGATTTTTTTAATTTTTTGCCTCACTCCAAGTATTCATTTTGTGCACGAGATTCACTTTGGAATAACAGACTGGAGAATTTAACGGTACTGGTGGCAGTTGAGTGTCAAGTATTGACTACAGCATGGTCTCTGGATTAGGTAGAGCAATTCTAGTGAAAGGTGCTTTAATCCCAAAGTTATCTGTCTTATTAATTTCTCTGAATTTTTACTGTAATTTCTTTCTAAAATCTGTGATTGGGTCATTTTTAATCATTCTGTGACACTAAAGAGTAAAATGACTAGCACCTGAGACAGCTCCTACTTCCTTCCAACAGACTTTTGCTTTTATACTTATTTTATTTTACCTGTAGAATGCTGTCTTCAATTAATGACAACAATATTTTAGTGAATGTACTTCAACCAACTGTTAGTGATATGGACAGATGCACAAAAGAAAAACACTATATTCAACCCACTATGTGAGAAGGTGAGGAGGAGAAGATATTTCATAATACTTGCAAAGTAAAATAACAAAATCTGAAATTTAATACAGTATTTAGGATATTACACATAAAGGAATAAACTGAATGTAATTTGTACTGCACTAATTTCAATTTTTACAACTACCACTGTACTTATTTACACTATTTTTAACATATTTATGAAATTTATAATCTGCTACATTTCCTCAAAAAACGTTTTGCTGCTTTACTTCTTTTCTGATAGCACTTGTGCTCTACCACCGGTCAAATGTTCACTCATATCTCAAACTACACTCATGCTCTTAAATTAAGGATAATGCTGATACATTGTGAAACAACACTCCGGTGGGCGGTTTGCGGGTTTAAATCACCTCAGGGTATGGCCATGCGGTGCATTCGACCTGCGGTCTTCGCACGGTGGTGGCGCTGGCAGCAGTCCACATATGCAGAGGTGTTTTGGTGCATGTCAAGAGTACGTTGCAGCAAGTAAGTGTGCAGACGTTTTCAGACGTGCTAATGGTGACTGTGTTGAAAATGGCTCAAAGAACACACATTGATGACATTATGAGGGGTAGAATACTAGGGCAACTGGAGGCTGGTCAAACACAGCAGGTCGTATCACAGGCCCTCCGTGTGCCACAAAGTGTGATCTCAAGCTTATGACAACGATTCCAGCAGACAGAAAACGTGTCCAGGCACTACAGTACAGTACATCCACAGTGTTCAACACCACAAGAAGACCAGAGTCTCATCATCAGTGCCCACAGATGGTCACGGAGAACAGCAGGTAGCCTTGCTCGGCACCTTACCGCAGCCACTGGGACAGTTATCTTCAGACACACAGTGTGCAAATGACTGAACAGACATGGTTTATTCGCCCGGAGACCAGCAAGGTGCATTCCACTGACCCCGTAAATCCTGGTGTCAAGAACACAGTGCATGGTCATTGGAACAGTGGTCCCAGGTTATGTTCACGGACGAGTCCAGGTATACTCTGAACAGTGATTCTAGTCAGGTTTTCATCTGGTGTGAACCAGGAACCAGATACCACTGAGCACATCTGGGATGCTCTCGGTCGACGTATCGCTTCACGTCTTCAAACCCCTACAATACTTCAGAAACTCAGACAGGCACTGGTGCGAGAATGGGAGGCTATATCCCAGCAGCTGCTCGACCACCTCATCCAGAGTATGCCAACCCATTGTGCGGCCTGTGTACGTGTGCATGGTGATCATACCCTATATTGATGTCAGAGTACATGCGTAGGAAACAATGGCGTTTTGTAGTACATGTGTTTCAGGACAGTTTTCTCAACTTATCACCAATACAGTGGACTTACAGATCTGCGTCATGTGTGTTCCCTATGTGCCTGTGCTATTAGAACCAGTTTTGTGTAGTGCCACATTGTGCAGCACCACATTCTGCAATTATCCTTTATTTATGAGCATGAGTGTATATGGCAGTATGCAGCTTAGTAGCAGCAGCAGCAGCAGCAGCAGCAGCAGCATTCAGAGTGCAGAATCTCCTGTAAGGCATAGTGTTTGTGGTTCCCTCAGTTACAATTTACAAGAAGCATAAAAGAAAGCTGTTGGAAAGCCAAATGCACATCAAAAAGTAGTGCAGAAATAGGTCAAAAAAGTAGTTTGTAAGGGGTAAGTTCTAAGAAGCAAAAATATTATTTGATCATACAGTGAACCAATTCAAACACACAGTATCTCCTTTCCAAGTGAATACTAGGAAACATTTTTCCTGCTAAGAACACCTTACAGAAATTGTATCTTTTATCTCTCTGAAAAGAAACTGGTGTCACAGTTACAACAAGTAATAGCTGATAATCCAGTCTTTTTTTATGCTGGCTGAGTACTGATTGGCAGAATAAATGTGTTTTCAATATTTTATTAGGATTCTTGAATAGAATACGAACAAAACTAACATTTCTTAACTAATGATCTGAAGAAAACAGATAATCCTTGCAGAATTAAGTATGACCGTAACTAGTACCTAAAAGACAGCTCATTACATGTTTCTGGCATTTTACAATGTGTGGTCTATTTGCAGTAATTTTAAACATCTGATTTGACTGCACACACTTTACCAGTGCGTCCGTGAAGCATTAAAAATGAATCCTCATATATTAATAAAATTCAGCTCCTGCCAGAATGTAAATCTGTGGAAATCGCAGAACTCTCCATTGCCGACTTCTCCTGCCAACACTACACGGGGTATTTTGTTAAAAATAACTAAGTTTTCAACAGTTTTTAGCTTGTACACAATTTTTTTAATGCTTTGCCAAACAACTTAGTGGAGAGTTAAACTGGGATCATACGTATACTTGCATGACAAAATTTGGGAGGGATGCTTCAAAAGACCATAAAGTTGAATGTTTCAATATGCCCAAAAGGAGAGAGAGTGGGGTTTAACATCGTATTGACAAGGTCACTAGAGATTGTGGCCCTCTCTCTCATACAGAAAGGAAATTGCCAATGTCTTTTCAAAAGAAGACATCTCAGCATTCACCTTAAGCAGTTTAGGGAAATCACAGGAAATCTATATCTGGCTGTCTAGGCAGGGATTTGAACCAAAAACAACCCCCCCCCCCCACCAAAATATGAGATATGAGACCAGTGTCTGATCATTGAACCACCTCACTCAGTTACATCCAAAGGAAGCATCACAAGGAACCAGAAGCAATAATTTTAGCACAGATGGTCAGAAAGACTGTTGAAGTAGACATTGCCACAAAAAAGCTCAAGACTATAATGTTTCTAATAACATTGTATTTCTTTTCTTATATTGTGTGTTTTGTTTTTACACTGAAATCTCTTTTGTGTAAAATTGCTCGTTTTTGAACGTCTTCAGTGATGTTTGAAACCTAAATTGTTTTGGTCAAATTCTAACTGTGTATACTAATACATTGCAGGAATAATAGGTCACATCCAGCAATGTGCTGGACACATGGCGATGTGGCGTCTGTGACTGCACAGGCCAAATGGAACAGAGTTAGGCTGAAGTCTGATGATGTACCAATGTTGAAATATTGAAAGAGGGGTTGCTCATGTAAATTTCAGTGCAAAGGAAGGAATTCTGTCTGTGGTAAAGCCTGTGTTAGCTTGGATGCACCTCACAATATACTGCCAGAAGGTGGTATACAGTTACCTAAACAGTGGTGTTATCCGCTGTAACTTATTTCTTACATTACAGCACATGAATTTTATGAATAGTATTTTTGTCCAAAAGATCTGTAAAGTATGCCTGAAAATATATCCAACTGCACAAACTATTTTTATCATGTGCTGGACAAAACCTGAAGGATGTAGTAAATTAGTCCAATCAATTTGTATTTAAAACTGTCATTTCTGTAAAAGAATTGTAGAAGTCTTTCTCAGCAGTTCTCTCTCTTTTTTGGAGTGCTGAATCAGAATTTCATGTGTCCTGCCATGTAGGTGGTCAGCTTCACAATGAAAGTGCAAGAATTTTTCTGCACGAAACTGTTACCACACTGTAAAGGTTCGTACTCCAACATAGGTGACAATTTTAATACGGGCGATGAAAATAACCTGGACGAGACCCTAGCAGTACTGCTGTCTTGCCCAAGACCCTACATGTGGACTTTCTACTGCCTAAGGAACATTGTCTTGGCCACCAAAAGTCAAACGGAGACAAGTGTGTGTGTGTGCGAGAGAGAGAGAGCGAGCGAGCGAGCGAGCGAGCGAGAGAGAGAGAGAGAGAGAGAGAGAGAGAGAGAGAGAGAGAGAGAGAGAGAGAGAGAGAGAGAGCGAGCGAGCGAGCGAGCGAGCGAGCGAGCGAGAGAGAGAGCGAGAGAGAGAGCGAGCGAGAGAGAGAGCGAGAGAGAGAGCGAGCGAGCCGAGCGAGCGAGCGAGCGAAGCGAGCGAGCGAGAGAGAGAGCGAGCGAGAGAGAGAGCGAGAGAGAGAGCGAGCGAGAGAGAGAGCGAGAGAGAGAGCGAGAGAGAGAGCGAGAGAGAGAGCGAGAGAGAGAGAGAGAGCGAGCGAGAGAGAGAGAGAGCGAGCGAGCGAGAGAGAGAGAGAGAGCGAGAGAGAGAGAGAGAGCGCGAGCGAGCGAGAGAGAGAGCGAGGCGAGCGAGAGAGAGAGAGAGCGAGCGAGCGAGCGAGAGAGAGCGAGCGAGCGAGCGAGCGAGAGAGAGAGAGCGAGCGAGCGAGCGAGCGAGAGAGAGAGAGCGAGCGAGCGAGCGAGCGAGAGAGAGAGCGAGCGAGCGAGAGAGCGAGCGAGAGAGAGCGAGCGAGAGAGAGAGAGAGCGAGCGAGAGAGAGAGCGAGCGAGAGAGAGAGCGAGAGAGCGAGAGAGAGAGCGAGCGAGCGAGCGAGCGAGCGAGCGAGCGAGCGAGCGAGCGAGCGAGCGAGAGAGAGAGAGAGAGAGAGAGAGAGAGAGAGAGAGAGAGAGAGCGAGAGAGAGAGCGAGCGAGAGAGAGAGCGAGAGAGAGAGCGAGCGAGCGAGCGAGAGAGAGAGCGAGCGAGAGAGAGAGCGAGAGAGAGAGCGAGCGAGAGAGAGAGCGAGAGAGAGAGCGAGAGAGAGAGCGAGCGAGAGAGAGAGCGAGAGAGAGAGCGAGCGAGAGAGAGAGCGAGAGAGAGAGCGAGCGAGCGAGCGAGAGAGAGAGCGAGCGAGCGAGCGAGAGAGAGAGAGAGCGAGCGAGCGAGCGAGCGAGCGAGCGAGAGAGCGAGAGAGAGAGCGAGAGAGAGCGAGCGAGCGAGAGAGCGAGAGAGAGCGAGCGAGCGAGAGAGCGAGAGAGAGCGAGCGAGCGAGCGAGAGAGAGAGAGAGAGCGAGAGAGAGAGAGCGAGCGAGCGAGCGAGCGAGAGAGAGAGAGAGCGAGCGAGAGAGAGAGAGCGAGCGAGAGAGAGAGAGCGAGCGAGAGAGAGAGCGAGCGAGAGAGAGAGAGCGAGCGAGAGAGAGAGAGAGCGAGCGAGCGAGAAGAGAGCGAGCGAGAGAGAGAGAGAGCGAGCGAGAGAGAGAGCGAGCGAGAGAGAGAGCGAGCGAGAGAGAGCGAGAGCGAGCGAGAGCGAGCGAGAGAGAGCGAGAGAGCGAGCGAGAAGGCCCAGAAGGCAGTTTTACTAATTTGTCACTTTGCTCCTTGCCCTTTGAGTAAACTGAATTTATTTATTGTGTGTGTTTTCGCATAAGGGTCAAAAACATTGCTGTTGAGCTTGTTCTATCACATTACTGCTCCTCAAAAAATCACACTTGATTGGTGCATTTTTAAGGAAATTTTACCTATTTTACTTTTGTGTAAATCATCTTCAAAAAACACACAGCTTTTGAGATATATGGGAAAAACTGAAAAGTAAAAATATTTTGAGGTTTTTTGAATTTTTCATTGAGAAGCCAACCTCCTACAAGGCAAACATGATATTCGATTTCAGCAAACTGAAGAACATATATCCCCACTGATAAAAAAGAAATAAAATTAAATAAACAAAAAAGCTATTTTCTTACAAGAAAAATCACTCTGACTGGGAAACAAGTATATCCAACAAACACAACACAA